>NC_058416.1:80004055-80035547 GCF_002201575.2 Neomonachus schauinslandi
CCCTGATCAGGGGCAGGAGCCCATGGTCCATGATCTGGGGCAGGATCCCATGGTGCATGATCTGGGGCAGAAACCCACAGTGCAGACTCATTACGTCCCCTTCACCTTCTCTGATCTGCGATGATTTCTGGGTCTCTCCTTGTTGTTTTGTGATCTTGATGCCTTTTTAGTAGGATGTCCCTCCCTCTGGGTTAGTCTGAGGCTTTCTCATGGTTAGGTTGAGGTTATGCATTTTGGGGCAAGAATGCTACAGAAGAAACGTCCTTCCCAGTGCATCATGTCTCAGTGGTACAGGGCGTCCGTCTTTCCTGTTACGAGTGACGTTAACCTTAGTTAAGGTCATGCCTTCTGGGTTTCTCCACTGTCAAGTTATTATTTCTCCACTCAAATATTTTGGATCAAAGTAAGTTCTACAAAAGAGCACAGAAACCCATAGTTTATGTATGTCCAAGATTGCCCACCAGGGGGCGACCTTCACCGATGAATCTTTATGGGCCCCAAATCAGAAGTTTCTAAAGCAAGAGGTCAAGGCTGTGTGGGGCTGGTCAGGAGGGCAGGTGTGAGTCCACTCTCCCAGGGGAGCCCTCGCTTGGGGGCACAGCCCCTGGGGACAGACTCCTGGCTGGACATTGGGGCCAGGTGAGGGTGGGGGGGTGTGTAGGGAGAGGACAGTTAACGGTGTGGCTTCAACTAGTTAGAAATGAAGAAGCCAAAGTATATGTCCTTCCTCTTGTTCCTTCTACCCCTTCCACAGACACCTTAGAAAAGGCCAGGTAGGAAGGGCCCCTGAGTGTGAAACTAGGATTTAGGCTTGGCCCAGACCCCAGGGCAGTGGGGATATCAATCTTCTAATTAAACTTTGATTTGGCTGTTGAAAACCAGTGTAGACTTCCGTGGGGGCCCAAGAGAACTTTCTGGGGTGAGGGATATGTTCCTGTTTTGATGGGGATGATGTGATATTTGGCAAAACCCAAGGAACTTTACACTTAAAATAGGTGCATTTTAAGATTTTAGTGATTTCAATAATTAAATAATTACTTAATAACCTGTACCAAGTAAATCATTAAACATCACTTAATAATTCTTGATAACATGAAATCATTTTAATTCTTAATGGCGGTAAAATTCATACGATGTAAAATTTTACCGTCTTAAGCATTTTTAAGCAGTGTTAACGACATTCACATTTGGTGGGCATCCGTTTCCAGAACTTTTCAATCCTGCTAACCTGCAATTGTACCCATTAAACAGCTCACTTTTCTCCTTCCCTGTCTGGCCCCTGGCAACCACCATTCTGCTTTTTGTCTCTGTGGATTTGATTCCTCCAGGTACCTCATATCGGTGGAATCATGCCATCTGTCTGTTTGTGACTCGCGTACTTCACTTAGCATAATGTCCTTAAATTTTATCCAGGGATTTCCTTCCTTTATAAGGCTGAATAATATTCCACTGTTTGGGTACACCACATTCTGTTTTCCCATTCACGGACACTGGGGTTCCTTCCACCTTTTAGCCATTGTGGATAGAGCTGCTAGGAACATGGGTGTACAAATACCTCTTCAAGACCCTGCCTTCAATTCTTTGGGGGTATATACCCAGAGGTGGAATTGCTGGATCATTTGGTAATCCTACTGGTAATTTTTTGAGGTGTCCCCACACTGTTTTGCACAGGGGCTGCACCCTGAGGCATGCATTTTTTGAAAAATCATACCTCAGTAAACCTGATTTCAAAAGGAAGATTAAAAACCAGGACGTAGTTGGTAACTCGTGTGGGGTAGTGGAGAGAGGCATCTTTTCTTCCTCACCAGTTCACACGGGCAGAGTTTTGACATATCCTTCCCATGTCCTTTGAGCTCCAGACTCATTTCTGGCTCTAATTTTACCCTCTGAGACCAACAGGAAGATTAATAGGCATTTTTTAATGGCTCCCAGGCCTATAGGCCACCTCCCGCCCTCCCCCCCAATAAAAATAAACATCCCTGTCCTGGGCTAGCAGCACACATCTGCTCACTCTGCCTGCTGCCTCTTGTAGCCGTTTCTAGAATCCCACATCTTGTTTGGATGTTGACTCAGAGACAGTTGGCAATGAAACCTAACAGGCTGGCCACCCAGGCCCCTTCCAGCCCAGCCAGGAAGACAGTGATTTCCAGAACAGCACTGGCCTTCCTGAGGGGCCAGCTTCAGAGGGGCAAGCCCCCGGGGGCCCAAGCTGGTTGGCCATCTGCAGATAATAGGTCAGATGGCCGGAGGAAATTTCTGGCTTTCTTCCTTCCAGGTAGAAAAGCCTCTGCATCTCCCCTCAGCCCCAGGCAAAGAAGCCTGATAGGTCACTCATTCTGGGCCTGGGGCAAAGCTGCCCCCCTCAAGGAGATTCTTAGTACAGGCCTCCAAAGCTTATGAAGGCTTAGGAGCTGAGGCCAGGATCCTCCCTTATCAATGTTCTTGACCTTCCCATCTGACTTCCAAGTGTGGAAGAAAGAAGCCAGTCCACTGAGGTGAGCCCCCACATAATCTCTGGGCTTCTGCAAATTACTAACATGGTTTCTGCAGTGGAGGAGGGAGAAAAAAGCTCTGAATGTAGGGCAGGGTTTGCCAATGGGTGGCCCTTGGGCCTCATTTGGACTGTGGCCACATGTGCTGGGATCTGGGCCACACACTCTTTTTTGTTTGTTTGTTTTTAAGTTTGAGTTCATAACTAACATTTTCAAATGTATTTCACATTTTTATTTTTATTTATTTATTTATTTATTTATTATTTTTATTTTTATTTTTTTAAAGATTTTATTTATTTATTTGAGAGAGAGAATGAGACACAGCACAAGAGGGAAGAGGGTCAGAGGGAGAAGCAGACCCCCTGCCGAGCAGGGAGCCCGATGCGGGACTCGATCCCGGGACTCCAGGATCATGACCTGAGCCGAAGGCAGTCGCTTAACCAACTGAGCCACCCAGGCGCCCTGTATTTCACATTTTTAAGAAAAGCAGATTTCCAGCTTCTCTTGACCAATCATTCACATCTGGGAGCAAATTGGTTTCCACCTGGCCACGGCTGGCTGGAACTGAGTAGAGGGCACCCCACCCTTCTGGGCAAGGCACGAGCTCTCCAGAGGTAACCCTTACTCTGTTTTATGCTGGCTTTTGCTGTGTTCCTTTACGTTATCTGCCTGGCCCCATAGTTGTATGTGTTTGTGAACCCTAATCTCTGACGCATACATTTTTCAGAGTTCAAAGAGCCTTTTGTGACTGTCTAGTCCAAGGGTGTCAGCAAACTATAGCCTAAAGGTAAAATCTGGCCCACTGCCTATTTTTGTAAATAAAGTTTTATTGGAACCCAGCCATGCCCACTGGATTAGCTCTTGTCTCTGGCGGCTTTCACGCTACGGTGACAGAATCCGGTAATTGCAAAAGAGCACATGTGTTTCGCAAAGCTGACGTATTTACTCTTTGGCCCTTCGCAGAAAATGTTGCTGACCTCTGATCTGGTCACACCTTCTTGTGTTACTGATGAGCAACCTGAGGCCCTCGACAGGGCATGATGGAGTGAGGTCGTTCTCAGTGGCTGACACTGGACTCTGAGCCCGGAGCCCTGCCCACGAGATCCCAGGTGGAGGGGTTTCAGTACACCCCTGCCACCTCTGGGGCCACCCTGAGGTCCTTGAGGAACCAGCACCACCTGCCCACCCCGGACAGGTATTCCAGATGCTATCGGCTGCTCCCGTGTGCGAAGCCACCAGGCGCTTCTCCTCGCCCCGCATCTCTTCGTGAGCTGACGGTGCCAGGGTGTCTGGTTCCCATCACGGCTGACAATCGGCCCTCCGCACCCCGCCCAGGCCTAGAGTTTGTCTGTAAACCCTGACATCATTAACACCCCATCAATCGCCCTGCCCTAGCAGGCTGGCGAGGCGTCCATCTGGAATTTGGCCCTGGCAGAGATCAAAGTCTGGCCGTCTGGAGCCCTGCCTTGGGGAAGAGCAGGAGGACGAGGGCTGACTGGGGGTTCAGCTCTGTGCCCTCGTGGGCTGGGCCTGGGGCCTCGTGGAGTCTTAGGGCCTGCGGTCCTGGCAGCTTGGTGCTGGCCCCACTGTGCACCTCTGTCCCTTTGGGCGAGAACTTTGCCTCTCTGGGCCTCAGTTTCCAGATGTGTAAAATGGGATTACAGTTCTTTCAGAGAGAAGCCAGTGGGTTTGCAACCCCTTAAAAGTTGTACGGTTGGGGACGCCTGGGTGGCTCAGTCATTAAGCGTCTGCCTTCGGCTCAAGTCATGATCCCAGGGTCCTGGGATCGAGCCCCGCATCGGGCTCCCTGCTCCGCGGGAAGCCTGTTTCTCCCTCTCCCACTCGCCCTGCTTGTGTTCCCTCTCTCGCTGTGTCTCTCTCTGTCAAATAAATAAATAAATAAAATCTTAAAAAAAAAAAAGTTGTATGGTTGAATAAAATGATCTGATGGTCTGAGATTTGCTTTCGAAATCCTTCTAAGGGAAACCGGCGTGTGTGGCGGAGGTGGGGGAGGCAGGGCATAGGTCCCACGAGGTTGGCCAGGTGTTGATAATTGCTAAATCCAGGTGACCGATGATACATGGGGGCCTGTTATACTCTTCTACTTTTGTGTTGGAGAAGTTCCATAGTAAGGAGTTAACTTAAAAAATCTGTCAAATTCTGTGGACATGTGTGGGGCAGTTTTTCTTTCTCTTGCTTGTTTTTTAATGTGGGAAGAAAGCGGTGTTTCCTGATTATAAGAAAATGAGTCCCACCCCTGCTTATCTCTCAAGTTCATGTTTATCTTGGGGAAGACCAATGGGAACTGGCCTCCGGGTGTGTGTGTTTTCAGCTGCACACACCTTTCTTGAGGACCTGTTATTTGCTAGCCCCCAGGAGCTCCAGGCTGTGAAATGAGAGCATTCTCCTTATCCAGAGTGATCTCCCAACATTTCCCCTCCCCTCCTGTAGTCATCCTCCCTAAGTATGCCCTCGTGTCCCTTTACAGGGTCAGAAGCAGAGGGGCTGACCCCAGACCCCTGCCACTTTCTCTGGGTCAGACTCCACTATTCTTGCTACTGCATTGCCTGCTATACCCACCTCCCCAGCAAGCCCAGGCCCATATTTAAGTTTGACCTCTGTCACCCCTTCCTGTCCCTCGCTGCAGGTGCCTTGCCATTGGGTTGCCAGATTTGGTGAATAAAAAACACAGGATGTCCAGTTAAATTTGAATGTCAGATAATCAGCAATGGATATTCAGCATAAGTATATCCCATGCCGTGCTTGGGATATACTTATAGCAAAAAGATATTCGTTACTTAATGAAATTCAAATTAAACTAGGTGTTTTATATTGTATCGGGGAACCTCATCCTGGTGTCATGTAATTCATTCGCTCATTTGAGACCTTCCAGATGGCTGGCACTCACTGGAGATTGACTAATTTAGTGCCTGTCTCGAAGAATCTTCCCTACTGTCCAGGAAATCCATACTTACTAATAGGTGTTAGAAATAGAGATCCAAGGGGCGCCTGGGTGGCTCAGTCATTGAGCGTCTGCCTTCAGCTCAGGTCGTGATCTCAGGGTCCTGGGATCGAGCCCCGCATTGGGCTCCCTGCTCCGTGGGAAGCCTGCTTCTCCCTCTCCCACTCCCCCTGCTTGCGTTCCCTTTCTCGCTGTGTCTCTCTCTGTCAAATAAATAAATAAAATCTTTAAAAAAAAAAAAAGAAAAAAAAAGAAATAGAGATCCAAGCAGGGTGTGCTGGGGGCACAAAATAACGGTAGTGCAGGATGAGGACGCTGCTGGAGGAGGGCAGGGCTGCGTGCTGTGGCATTGACCCTAAGGGTGGCTGTGGCTAATGAGGTCAGGGGCATCCCTGAAGCTATTTTCTATAGTTTACAGTGAGCGGCTGGCCCGTGGCTCAAAGTTAATCAGGGATTCCTTGAAATCAAGCCTCTGCCAGGGCACGGAAAGAATAAAACAGACGAGGTCCCTGCCTCATGGCAAATCTTTGGGGACACATAAATAAACAAGCATACAGGTAAATGAACACACGGTGTCAGACAGAGATAAGTGCTATGACAAAAATGAAACAGGGCATGGTGGTGGAAGGATGAGGGTGTGGGGGAGAATAGATTCTGACATGAGGTGGGGATGACATTAGTCACCAACGCTCCTGTTGCACCTGCCCCTTCTATTACCTGCTACACCACTGTAAATGCTTTGTGTGTATCAACTCAGTTCATTTCCACGCCAGCCTGAGGAGGTAGGTACCATTATTGTCCCCATTGGCCATAAGAAGACACCGAGGCACAGAAAAGGTACGTGATTTGCCCTTGGAGCCTTGGTTTACCCATCTGTAAAAGGGGGACTCAGGGACTCCTGTGAGGATAAAAGCAGCTTGTAAACCATGAAGAGTTGGGCACGTGTGTGCTCTTGCACCTACCATGTGGGTGTATGCTACCTTTGCTAACAGTTGGGCAGCATTTGAGAGCCTCAGTTTCCCTATTAAAGTGGGCTTGTCCCTTGTTGGACTGTGAAGTCTCCAAAGGTGGGTTCCACACCTCGTACAGCCTGGTTCTCTCTCAGCACCTGGACTAGCCCCTGGCATGTGGCAGGAGTGCATCCCTGCTCCTTCCTCACTTGGCTTTCAGTCACGGAAAGTCCCCTCCAAAGGAAACATCTTTGAGTACCTATCACGTTATCTTTATCATTTGTGCCAATTATCTTCAGCCCGATGTCCTGCTCAACCAGAAGTAAACTGAGACCAGACTCATTTAGCAGCTAAGGCTTGGGGCTTTCCTGACTCTATTTCCCATCCTGCCAGACCTTCCATGGACTCAGGGCCAGGCAGGGCTGGGGAGACTCTTCGGCATCTCCAAGAGTAACTTTGCCTTTTTTTTTTTCTGGCAATATCATGAACTATCAAACCAAAGACTCTACACTTACAAAATGCCTAAAACCTTTGGATCATAAAAAAAAAAACAACAACAACCATGCTTTCTGATCAGGGCCTCAGCTTTCCTTGTGCCATGACCTTTTGAGCAATCCACAGAAGTCTAGGGTTCCCTTCTCAGAGTGATATTCTTAAATGCTTTAAATAAAATACATAAGATTAGGGCGCCTGGGTAGCTCAGTTGGTTAAGCGACTGCCTTCGGCTCAGGTCATGATCCTGGAGTCCCGGGATCGAGTCCCACATCGGGCTCCCTGCTCGACAGGGAGTCTGCTTCTCCCTCTGACCCTCCTCCCTCTCATGCTCTCTGTCTCTCATTCTCTCTCTCTCAAATAAATAAATAAAATCTTTAAAAAAAATAAAATAAAATAAAATAAAATACATAAGATTATAAAGGAAACAGGTATATCAATATAATGTAAGTATTAAAAACAAAGTTCTGTTATTGTAATAGATGAATTCTTTAAATTAATACATAGAACAACATTTAGCAGCAGACTTAACAATGACCATATGAGCCAAAGGAAATCTTTTCATCCACTGAAAAGAAAAACTGACAACAAAGGCCTGACATCATGCTTCTCAAGAGCAACAACAGAAGATAAAAGTCACCATCTTCAAAGTGCTGAGAATGCAGTAACTGACAACCCAGAATTCTATACCCAGCAAAACTATCAGTCAAGAATGAGGGCTGAGATCCACATTTTAATATAAACAAAAGAAAGGCTTTTTATCAACTGACATGCTAAAATAACTACGAATGTCTATACTTTAGGAAGAAGAAAACCAAGCACAAGAGGAGGAAGCTGGAATATGGGAAGAAGTGCTGGAAAGAAATAAATAGGTAGGTAAATTGAAATGCAATAATTGTATAAAATGATGAGTGTTTTTGAGGACATCAAATCATGTGGGAAGAAATACTGTCCCAGGATAATTTGAATAAAAATGTGCTAAGTCTGTGTATTGCTGGAGAGGAATGGGTAGATGTTGATTAACACAATTATCTGCAATTAGCTTGAAGCCAAGGGGACAAACTAACAATTTAAGTGTAGACACTAAAATAACTGGAACAGAATGTATAGCTTCCAACCCATGAAAAATGAAAGGAGAAAACACAGGTCAATCCAGTAGAAGGCAGAAAAGGGGAAAAAAGATGCATAGAAAAAGCATGATAAATAGTGCAAAATAGGATGTTAGATATAGATAAATCAAAATAGATCAGTAATACCAATAAGAAGCATTGTCTTATTGGATTAAGAGCAAAAATGAAAATAATAACCAGCTACACACTGTTTATAAAAGACACAGCTAAACTAGTTAGATGCACAGAGAGATAAGAAAGCATACAAAGACATAAGCCAGATGAACACAAAGAGCAAGTTTGTACAGCTGTATTAATATCCGACCAAAAAGACTTTATGGCAAAGAACACTGTTAGAAATAAAGAGGCCGACAATACAATGTTAAAAGACTTAATTCCCAGGAAACTCTAATAATTTTAAACTTGGTTGCACTTAACATATCCCAAATCCGCAATTACTGTGGAAGATTTTAACATGCCTTTCTCAGTAATGGAGAGCCATACATGAATTAAGACATATAAGATTGGAACAATGCAATTAACAGCCCAGATCTAATGGACATGCATAGAACTCCACAGTTAGAGACTACACATTCTTCTCAAGCACACGGACATTTACCACCGTTAATGATAGGAGTCCTTTCTCTGGGAGAGGGGGAGGTGAAGGTGGGTGAAAACAGACCAAGTTTCAGGAGGGTGGGTGGGCCTGGTTTTGAATCCTGCCTCTGGGGGGGCTTCACTCAGGCAGGCAGAGACTGATTCTTCCAGGGATATGATTATTTATAGGGCGGACATTGGAGCTTTTTGGGGGGCGGGGGAGGAAAAGTGGCTTTTGGGGGAAGCCTGAACATATTTTCCCTTAGGAGCCTTTTCTTTGGGGTCAGGATGCTTTTTTCTGGATGCAATGGGTAGGGACTTTCCTCCCCACCCCCCCCCAAAAAAAACCATGGTGGAGAGGGGTTTCTTCTTAGCCATGGACCCACACTGACAGCCAGCAGGCTTCCTCCCCAGCCCTGCCTGGCCTCAGGCTCTAGCCATTGCCCTCAGTTGCTTGCCTCTCAAATTTCCTTGCCTCACAGAGGGAGAGCCTGCTGTCTCTTACCCTGAGCATGCTTAAGTGCCATCCTGAGCTGCCTGGAGAGGCTAGGGCATTGTCATCCTGCCTGAGCTCTTACGACTGAGACTTGTCCAGCCCTGGTCCCTTCTGTTCTTTCAGGTCCACTCTGCCTAGCCACGTGTTCTTCAGCCTTTACTGAGCACCTACTCTATGCCAGGCCCTGGGCTGGGTGTCCCCTTGGAAGCTTCCGTCTAGTGGAAGAGTCAGGAAAAACCATCCCACTATAATGGATCAGTCATTTCCTGAGGGCCTAGTGTGTGCCAAATGCTAGTCATCTTTCTCTCTCTCCCTCTTCCCATCCCTCCCCACCTTGACCCTACTATGTGCTAACTCCCAGTCTAGAGGCTAGCCAAGCAAAAAAGCTAACAAGCATAAGGCTGAAATCCAAATATCTACAGATCTGTTCATTCACACATTCATTAATTCAGCAATTGGGTCCCAAGTGCTTTTATGGGCCAGGGGCCATCCTAGGGATTTGTGGGGAGCAAACACTTTTAGGTAGAGTCTGAGAAGTGTTGACAAGTTCCACTGAATATTACTGACACCTATTATTATATGGAAACCACTTTACATGCATTCTCACTGACTCTTTCCAACACTGCATGATGGCTAAGAAGCTAGACTCTGGAGCCTGACTGCTTGAGTTTGAACCCAGGCTCTGCCACTTATTAGCTGGGTGAGCTCAGGCAAGTCACTCAACCTCTTTGTGCCTCAGTTCCCTCATCTATAAAATGGGGATAATAAGTCTCTCCTTCAAAGCCTCTTAAAGATTGAGTTAACATTTATAAAGTGCTTAGAATGGTAGCTAGTGTAGAGAAGGTGTTTATATAGATCTTTGTTAAATAGGTAAAACAGTGTGAGGAAAAGAAGGTCATCCCCACTTTACAAATCAGAAAACTGAGGCCTGGAGAGGAGACTTGACCAACTTAAATCTTTCTGTGCATTCATACATTGATTTTTGAAATTGGAAACATCTGTTTTATTACAAAATGATCATACACACATTATAAAATAGTCGAATATTGCTGAAGTCTTTGAACTTGAAAGTGATGCATTCATTAACTCCTTCCCCCATGAGATTATGATTTTTGAGAAGTTGGGGCTTAACCCTTCCAGATTTAATAAAAAATACTCATGTTCACATATACATTTACTAGCTGCTTTTGTTTCCTTATGAATGCATCACAGACACGTTTCCATGCTAATCTGGAATCTACCCTGTTCTTTAAGTGGCTCCCTTGCATTCCGATGTGTGGGTCTGCTGTAATCCATCCAAGAGCCCCCAGTGACGGACAGGCACAGCATATCCCATAATCTGTTGTCAAAAGCCACCTAGTAACATATTAAATATGTTATCATATGACACATTTATATATAACATGCATGTAACACCCCTCTATTTCCGGACTATATAGCTGACCAGTAGGAGGTGCACTGACCACCCCATGCTGTGTGGATCTCCTCACTTCTTCGGGGGCAGAGGGGATGAATGAAATGAAATTTTCAGCCACTCCACACCTTGCAGCTTGTCTGTGGGTCTCAATTTTTCTTTAGATTCTTCTGTGTAGATTTTTTGATCTACAGTCACTGAAGGAGCACATTTTGGAGAGGGAGCAGGCAGGAAGTGCCCGAGGGGAGGCCAGTGTTGTCCTGGGGCTAGGGAGGGGACCGTGAAGAGCTGGGGGGAGGGCATGAAGGGCTGGGGGGTGGCCACGAAGGCCCTCTGTGCTTGCCCTGTGCGCTCTGCCCATCCCTTTCTAGTGTGACATCACAGCAAAAGAAGGAAGCCCTCTGCCAAGCACTAATGGGTTTGAGGCATCTTCAACTCAAATGCACAAAAATTAGAGCTGTTTATTTTTCAAAAAGGATGGGAGGGAGTGATAAGGCGAGGAGGAGGAGGAGGAAGAGGAGGAGGCAGAGGAGGAGGAGGGAGCTCAGGACAGAGGAGAAGAGGAGGGGAAAAGGGGAGGGGGAGGAGGGGGTAGGGCAGGTCTGAGATGGTTTTTAGGTCGTCCTCTTCCCCAAAGGCAGTTTGCATTTGTCTTAAGTTGTTGGTGAAAATTAAGTGAGAAGTATGGAGGATTCTAAAGAATACAGGACCAGCAGCTGTAAGCAACAACTACTACCCCAGGGCTCACGTAGAGCCCCCAAAGAGAGTCCGAGATCTACACCTTGTTAAGAGGGCATGGCCATGGTTCACCAGATGGCAGAGAAGCTCTGAGGGGCCATGCTGGTAGAATTTGCTGGAAATCTGCCCTTCTGGGGCAATCCCCCCCCCCCCCCCCCCCCCCCCGTCCCACCCACCAGGGTGCCAGGAAAAGCTCTATTAGGAGGTGTCTCATTCCAGGCTCTCTGCTACAAAACCACCTGGAGGGTGGGGGAGGCACCTAACTGCCATTCCCTGCAGGAGCCGGGCATTGGGGGGGCGCTCTCGAGAAGCCTGGGGAGCAACCATCTGTACGGCCATCAAAGAGCCCCTTCTTCCCTCTCGTAAAGTCTCTCCAGCTCTTTCTATGGGCAAAGCTCAATATCGTGCCACCTGGCAAAGGAAAATATTTTAAGAGGTCCAGATTCCTCTCCACAGAGCAGGCAAAAAGGTTAATTTGGAGCTAGAGGCAGTAAATCGCCTCCTCCTTTGACAGCATCACTCCTCCACATCCGTGTGTACCTGGCTACACACATTTTTATTTTATATAAGACAACAAAACAACATCATATTCCTATCTTACAGGACACAGCCAAGCTTCTTACAAATAAATTCTCACTCTTTTCTGCAAAACAGGAGGATGCACACTCCTGAGGGTCACTGCAGCTATAACCGGAGGTAGAGATCACTCCCGAAACCCAGTCACAGACCCGCTGAACATCCTGTTCCCTAAAGCCTATATGGTAACGGTGACTCCTAACCCCTTGTCTATAAAATAAAAACGGAAGGCAGAAGCGTGTGAAGTCAAACAAAAGCCAATATAGAAATATTTATATATTAATACTAACAATAAATATACAGCATATGAATATTTGCTGTGTGTAGAATATTATAACAAGCAAATAGAAACTATGCAAAGTCACTACATCCCTGTTGCTGTGATCACAGTCCTGAGGTCATAACTGGTATCTAGCACTTCCTTCTTACACTACTCATTCTGTATGTCCCTATTCTTTTTTTTTTTTTTTTAAGATTTATTTATTTCTTAGAGAGGAGAGCATGGTGGGGTGCTGAGGGAGAGGGAGAGAGAGAATCTCAAGCAGACTCCCTGCTGAACAGGGAGCCCCATGCAGGGTTCGATCTCATGACGCTGAGATCATGAGTTAAGCCAAAATCAAGAGGCTGGAACTCAACCGACTGAGCCACCTAGGTGCCCCTCTATGTCCCTATTCTTGGTCAGAACTTCAGCTGGTGGGGGTTCTTTACCTGGTGGGGTGACCCAAATCTGCCCTTCTGAGGGGTCTGGGTCCTCAATGATCCTGGTTTGGTTGCTGTGGTTTTGCACAAACCTTTACTAGTTGGCAGGGGAGGGCCAGAGGCACCCAGAGAACCCCCTGGTTCCAGACATGGTCCTCCTTGCCTCCACTGTGTGCAAGCAACCCCATTCCCACTTGATGATAGGGATCAATCACTCCAGCCAGTACATTACTCTTTTTCTTTTTCCTCCTTCTGGCTCAGTGGCGTAAGGGGTCCCACATATCCAGACAGTGGTGTCATCTTCTACTTCAGTAGAACCATTGTTGTATTGTTGTATCTGCCAACCCCACCCCCCCCATTAGCACCTTGTGCTGCAGCCTGACCCTCCCGCAGAGCCTCTCTTGTCCTGGTCCCCGCTCGCAACGGGCAGCTTTGTGTGTCACTCGTAGAAGGTCAAAGTAGCTCACTCAGACGTGTTATATGTTGCTCCCAGAATCCAAAAGGGGCCCACCAAGCATCGTGTCCATGTTTTGGTAGTTGGTGTTGTGAACCACTGGAGCACTGAGCCATGCACTGCCCTGGAGAATCTGAAAGACTCCCTGCTTCCCTTTCTATGTCAGTAGCTGCTTTGAGCTAAATCACTTCACTCCCAGCCTGTCTCTTCATCTTCTAGATGGTCAATATTCTACTCATTAGCAAACTATTGAGCACCTCCAAGGTGTCGAGCTCTTTGCTAGGCATGGGGAATTCATGGATGAACAGATCCTTTCCTTAAGAAAACATACGAACCCAATACAGCACAAGAAACTCCTGTTTGGTCTACACAGCCCAGATATTTTCAAATTTTATCTAGCCACAGAGACTTTCTGTGCAACGAAGAGCATGGATCCCTGCACAAACCATGAAGTATTGCAAAAACACTTATGAGCTATGCTAGATGTGCCAAAGAGTATGGAGAATAACATAATGATTTTTCATGTGTTTCAGCTAAAGAGATAAAAAACGCTGTTAAAAAATATAGTGAAAATCTTCTTTCGGGGGCTCATTCCTTCCCTTCCCTCCTCTCCCCTGCCTCTGGAGAGAACCAGTATCCCGTGTATCATTCTCATGCCTATTTTAAAGAATTGTATGACATATGGATCCATAAACATTTATGCAGATGCGTTTGCAGTTTTTATGAATGGTCTACTAGATGTTTTTCTCACCACACTATGTCTTTCAGATATCCACGTTGATTTTTTTTTTAAGATTTTATTTATTCATTCAAGACACAGAGATACAGAGAGAGAGAGAGAGCACAAGCAGGGGGAGAGGCAGAGGGAGAAGCAGCCTCCCCGCTGAGCCAGGAGCCGGACAAGGGGCTCGATCTCAGGACCCTGGGATCATGACCCAAGCCGAAGGCAGATGCTTAACCATCTGAGCCACCCAGGCGCCCTTATCCACGTTGACTGATACATGCAGCTTTGGTCCATTCATGTTTTGGTACAAGTAATGGCCCCTGATTTGAAAACACCACCGTATAGTCGTCCATGGTCCTATTGATCATTTCGGATGCTTCCGTATTTCCGTACCGTCACAACCAACACAGCCATGAACTTTCTTCAAACTTCTCTAGAAGTTTCTCCTAAGAGTGGAATGGCAGAATCAGGGAATGTTCATTTTTGACTTTATACAGTCACGTTTTAAGGATATTCCACAGTCCAGAAGCCATAGAAGTAAAATGTGAAACATGGTGCTTATGAGCTTTGTTAATCAAAGTGGATGGGAAATCCTAAGTCACAAAGATGACCACGAGGAAGGTCACAAAATGTGGGTTGGGATTAGGACTGGCATAAAAAGGTTGTAGAAACCATGATTTGAAACTCTTAGCATATCCCGTAGGTTTGTGATGTCCCATTTGCCCAAGACGTAAGGGTTTTCGGGGACGTGAGACATCCAGCGCTCAACCCAGGAGATCCCCAGGCACGTGGACGGTGGTCTGCTGATCCCTAGTGATCACATTTGTTCTTGTTGCTTCTGGGAGTGCCCCTGACTGACAAAACAGGAATCATCCTGAGACAAAAGAAGACACAGGGAATGCAAAAATTGGAGGAAAAGCAAAAGCAATGATTTCAACCCAAGTGCTGCTCCCAGACACTTGGATTATGGACCGTCACTCAGGCGCTCATCAAAAACAGATTTTCAGCCTCCTTCAGGCCTGCCCCCCTCAGCAGGAGGCTCCCAATCTCCAGTGAGCATCGCAACTCCTGGAGGGATGCCAGGACAGACTGCCTTTCGGATTCAGAAACTGCATTTTGAACGCGTCCCCAGGTGATAAAAACTGCTGCTACCTCAGGGCCACACTTTGAGAACCACAGGACTGGGGATTCCGATGAATAGTCTCCTGGCTCACACCTCGCTTCTCTCGAAAGACCCCCCCTAGGCAGGATGAATCCCACCGCCTTCTGTGCTTGCTTGCAAATGGAAATTCCCCGCAGTGCAGCTTTGTATCACACCAGGTTGAAATGACTCGTTTAAACATCAACCTGTCCTTTCTGTGATCTGTGCGAGGGTAGCTTTATCTTTGTGAGTCCCTGCCCCAAACGGCAACGCTGGATGATTGTCAAATCTTCTTTGGTTTATAAATCAAGGACTTGGGAGCTGGTGAAGAGTCAATTCTGGATGATGCCAATGATTGTAAGTTCCAAACGATGATGACGAAGAGGCGGATGGGGGTGTTGGGTCTCATCAGCGCCATCAGCCTGCCCTGGGCAGGGTGTGCGGTGAGGACTCTCCTGCAGACAGCACGTTCTCCACTCTCCTGTCTCAGAGCCAGGGGTGAATGATCATTACTAAGACACATCCTCGGAGCTTAATCTGCCTCCACGATTCTGGCATCTCAGTAGAGGTCCAGCTCAGTATCCCAACTCAAACCCTCTGTGGCCTAATTTTTTGCATCTACAAACAAGTGGTGGTAGGGATTGATTAAAATAATTTGTTCCTATAATATGCTTTGAAGAGTGCTGATATAGCCTATCTGGCTTCCTCTTGTCCCAGATTTCCACCATTAGAGATTCATTCTTTTGGGTTTATCTCTTGTGGAAGAGAAGGAGGAGCCCTCTCTAATCTTCCTAGTCTGATTAGATGCTTGATTAGGGGCATCTCAAGGAATATGTCTTTACCATTATGTCCTTAATGCTTAGCACAGACCTTGGCACATTATAGGTGCTCAAGAAATGATTGTTGAATGAATGAATGGATTCTTGGACACCAATAGCAAACATGACTGGTGGGGAGTAGTGGAGAGAGCCCTGGACTGGGAATCCACTACACTTGGCTGTCACTACCTCACTCTGTACCATAAGGCAAGTCCTTTCCTCCAGCTGGTCTCAGTTCTCCAGTGGGAACTGAGGAAGTATAGGTAGAGCGTCTCTTCCAGTCTCTGCCTGCCTCATACCACACCCACTACGTTCCAGTTACTGGTCTTTTCACTTTCTTTAAACAGCCAGGTGCCTTCCTACCTCAGGGCCTTTGCACGTGCTGTTTCCAACGCTTGGATTACTTTCACCCTCTTTCCGTGGAGAGATTCTTAGCTTCTTTTAAGTCTTCCCCCGTGGTCTCCCTAGACGTGGGGACCTCCCCAACTAGTTATCGTGTTATCTGAGCAAGGAATGATACAACGTGCATCTTTTTCTTTGTTTACATCTGAATTTTCTGGCAGTCTATAAATTCCAGCGGCGCAGCGATGGTGTGAATCCCGGACACCTAGTGTCAACCCCGGCACGTAGTAGGTGCTCAAGAATTCACTCGTTAACGAGAAGCAGGTCCTCCGAGCGGAGGTGGTGCCTCTCCGCGGCCGGCCGGCAGGTGTCGCCACAGACCGGGAGGAGGCGAAGCGGCGCGGCGGGCCGGCCTCACCTGGCGGCGGCCCCACCTGGCTACCGCCTCTCCCGCCTGCCCCGCACCCCGCGGAAGCCGGCGCTCGGGCCCTGGCGTCACCTGGCCAATTGGGAAAGCGGCGCCCGGAGGCACGGGGAGGGGAGATGAAAGGCGGGAGGCGGGTGTGGGCCGCCCGCAGCGCCAGGTGAGGGCCGGGAGCCCCGCCCCGCGCCCGGGGACCAGGTGAGTCAGGCGGCCGGGCCCGCGCGGGAGGGGGAAAGGCCGGCCCGGAACCCGGATGCTCGCGCTGCTTGGCATCAGCCCCGCTGGATGGCTGTGCGCCAGCCCCCTTCCCTCTCTGGGCCGCAGCGTTCCCGGTCTCCTGAAATCCCTGCGATGCGTTCCTGTGGCTCCGAGTGGGAACTTGCCTTCGAGCGCGCACTCCAAGCATTTTCTACTCGAGCCTCAGGATAGCGCCCTGAGGTGGGTCGTCCTCACTTCCATTTTCCCCATCCGCGCGAGAGGATCAGAGAGGTGAGGTCACTCATTCAGGGTCACACAGCACCCAGTTAGCAAGTTGCAGGAGTGGGGATTTGAACCCAAGTTTGCTTCGGGGGACGGAGCTCTGACCCTGTGTGCCCCCTTGCTTGACCACAAAGTCCTGACTTTCCCAGAGACGCACCCTATTTTTGATCGAATTACTTAATTTTTATTTTTATCTTTTTTTATTGTGGCAAAATAGACATAACATAAAATTTGCCATTTTAACCGTTTTAAAGTGAACAATTCCGTGGCATTAATACATTCATAAAGTTGTGCAGCCAACACCTCTCTCTACTTCTGGAACATTTTCATCCCCCCAAAAGCAAACTCAAACCCATTAAGCAGTAATTTCCAACTCTCTCCCCCAGCCCCTGGCAACCGCTAATCTGCTTTCCGTCTCTACGGATTTGCCGATTCTGGATATTTAATTTTATTTTTGGCTCAATACCTTCTTTCTAGACCAGGATATCCTAGGAGGCCAGGAAATTGGAATCCATAGACCAGGGGTTCCCAAAGGTGGCTGCATGTTGGAATCACCTGGACACTCACAAAACAAAACAGAACACCCCCCCCCCCCATTCCTGGCTTCAACCCCCGACATTCTGATTTAATCGGCCTGCAATCTGGCCAGGGTACTGGGAGTTTCAGAAGGTCCCCAGGGATTTCTAATGCACAGCAAGGTTTGAGAGCCACCGTCTCAGGAACTTATAGCTCCTAGAGCTCTGTGCATCCCTTTTACAGATGGGGAAGCTGATGCCCAGAGAGGGGACAGCATTTGCTCAGGATCACACAGAATGTGTGTGGCTGAGTATTCTCACACTCCACTGACGTACTCCCCCACCCCCCATCCTACCACTTCTTCAGGGATTTAAGGTCCTTGAGCCTTGGTTTCATCATTTGTAAAAGGTGTACCTTAGTGGTTCCTACCAGTATGCTTGTACTAGTCACAGCAGACTGTGACTGGGAGGTGCTTAGTGCGGTGCTTGGTTTATAGCGGACTCACAGCAGATGGTATCCATGTATTGTTGGCAGTGTTGTTTCCTCCGGGGAGTGTAGCAGTGAATGGGTTTGATCCTGGGGGTTTAGCAAGGAGTGTGGTGCCTGAAGGACCGTGAGCTCATTGAGGACAGGGCCTGGGATTCCTCTCTGCACCTGGCGTTCAGTGCAGACCCTGACAATTTACTACAAGTGTTTTCAGTGTGGCAAAGAGGCTTATTTTCTGGAATCACTGACTCCTCTTTGCCTTTGCTCAGGCTGAGCCCCTTGAGTGCCAGGAGTGCCTTGTCCACCTCCCCTGGCCCTGCCCACTCTTCAGGCCTGGGACAGTGAGACCCATTAAATCTGGCTGGTCGGGAGCAATTGACGGGTCTACCCTTTAGACAGCTGCGCGTGTGTCTTGTAGCTAAGACTTGACTGCATTGTTCTTTCTTTATTTTTGACAATTTTTTTTTTTAAGATTTATTTGTTTTAGAGAGCGAGAAAGAGAGAGAGAGAGCATGAGCGGGAGAGGGAAAGGGAATCTGAAGCAGTGAGAATGGTCTGCCGCAGGGCTTGATCCCACGACCCGAGCCAAAACCAAGAGTCAGACGCCTAACCAACTATGCCACCCAGGTGCCCCGACATTGTTTTTTTGGGGTCAGGGTCCAAGTCTCCTGTTCCTCCCATGGTGTCAGGCATACAGTAGACATCTAATAAGTCCCACCTGAGGCCTTGTTGACCTTCAGCTCCCGGGGGACTAAAGGACAGGATCTTCACGGCTCCTTCTGTTCCCTGTTCCCCACATGTGCATCCCAGGGAAGGTCATGGTGGGTATCCCCACCTTTCTCCTCTTTGTTCTTGCTAATACAGTCTCATTAAGGAGAGCGAGGTGGCAGTGTCTACTCTCCAGGGAAGGTGGGCCTAGCCCCAAGGCATGAATTATGGCGAGTCTCTAATTAGTCATGGTAAACCAGATCTCTGCCAGGGCTTCTTCGGCTGATGGGGAGCCATGTGGCCCAGGTCCGGCCAGTGGGACCCAATGGCAGCTCTGTGGGGGGGGTCGGTTCTGGGAAATGTCTCCTCTCTCCTCTCCCCACCGCTTTTGGAGGCTCACAGGCAAGGGTCATCATGGAGCTGAGCCCCTGAATTGAGGTCAAGAGAACTGGCATAACATCAGTCCAGAACCTTGGCCTCCCTGAGCTCCCAAACAGCCCTGGGAAGCTTGCTCTGAACGGGTTAGGCGGGATGTTGTTTAAAGTGATCCTGGTGCCATATTCTATTACTTGCAGCTGAACACATTCCTAGCTAACACAGCTCGGCAGCACGTGGCCTTTCCCCACTCAAAGACAAAAGGAAGGCCAGAGGCCCAGGCTTGATTTCATGACTTCCTTCTTCTTAGCCCTTTACTCCAAGGTATCCTGGGGTCTATTACCATTTTTAATGCCTCCTCAGCTCTTGTACTTTATGTAGATTGTCTTAGTGAATGCTCATACAACCTTGTAACATTTTTACAGATGAGGAAACCGGAACGCAGGGAAGTTTAGAAACCTGATGGTAGAGAGCTCGGTCCTGTTTGTAGCAGACAAATCCTTGCTCCCCTGGCAGGTTGGGCCTCCCTTGCATGCAGAACACTCCAGCTGATTCCTTTATCATCATTTTCTCCCAAGGTGCAATTCTTGCACCCAGTAGGTGCTTGATAGAGATAGACCCTTTACTGTCCTATATCACCAGCTCTTCCCCAACAGATAATGCTGAACATCCCCTGTGTTTAAAGTGTGTGTGTGTGTGTATAGGGGGAGGTGGAGAAAATGGGACTTGTCTTCAGCAAAAGTAACAGCTACTATTTATCAAGGGCTGGCTAAGTACCAGGTACTGTACTCTACATACCTTTTGTGTTCTTTTTTGTTTTGTTTGGTTTGTTTTTGGTTTGTTTAATGCCTGCAATAGATCTGGGAAGTTTTTCAAGAAATCAAACCTCTGTATGGTCAAATGATTTTGCCTAAAGTCACCCAGAGTGGATTTGGACCCGGGTCTGTCTATGGGGAGCCTGTGTCTTACTTAGCCTACGGCAGAGAATGTAGACATGTCAACAATCGATGTGTCTTTAACCAGGGGATGTTCCTTCCTCTTTCAGGGAAGCTTCCCTGGGGAGGAGGTGCCAGAGCAGAGCCTGAAGGATGGGCAGGACTCCCAGAGTGGGGAAGGGATGGCATTCCCCAGGGGGAAGGAAGGGCTTGGGCACATGTGCGGAGATGGGGCGGTGTGTTTCTCTGGGGGAGTGGGGTTTATAACTAGAAAACCAGCCCAGCCAGTCTCTGTGTACCTCTTAGTTATGAGTTGTCAATTAGAACAGTGGCTTAAGTCCTGAATGCCGCTGGCTTCTGAAGGACACGACCCAGGCGGGTGAATACAAATTCTGTTGGCTCCTCCCGAGGGAACATCTGTCCTGCTGCTGGGCTCCTGGGAGAGTGGAGGTGACAGAGGCAGCTATGAATCCAGGGGATGGACTTCCCTCCATTAGAATTCACTGAGCACCTGCTATGTGCCGGGCACGGCCCTTGCCTTTCCAAACTCCCAGTCTGGTGGAGAGACAGGGGTGAAGATGATCCCCTGGGCCAACATCATTATGTATCATGCATGCCAGGTAGTGAGCCCCTGCTCTGTGCTTTACAAACGTTTAGCTCATGTGATCTGGCAGACTCACAGGTAGGTGGCCTTCTCCTGCCTATACTCAGCAGGAGAGGATGGATGCCAGAAGTCACCTGACTTGCCTGAGCTCCTGGGCCTGATAAGTGGCTTTGGGTTGAAAGTTGAAATTCTTTCATTTATCTCATTCTGCCTTAATCCCATGGGACCCCCCTACATGTGAGGTTCCAGAGGGAAAGGACAGCTAAAATCCAGGCAGTAAAAAGAAATTGCCAGGAGAAGGAAATCAATGAATGTATTATTACTATTTAATTTTACTCTTTTTTTTTTTTTTTAAGGAGGCTCCACGCTTAGCATGGGGTTTGAACTCAAGACCCTGAGATGGAGTCGCATGCTCTACCAACAGAGCCAGTCAGGTGCCCCTTAAAGATTTTATTTTATTTATTTATTTTTTAAAGATTTATTTATTTATTTGAGAGGGGGAGGGGCAGAGGGAGAGGGAGACAGAGAGAATCTCAGACTCCATGCTGAGCGCAGAGCCCGACATGGGGCTTGATCTCACAGTCCTGAGATCCCACCTGAGCTGAAACCAAGAGTTGGACACTTAACCGACTGAGCCACCCAGGAGCCCTTTAAAGATTTTATTTTTAAGTAATCTGTATGCCCAATGTGGGGCTCGAACTTACAACCTGGAGATTAAGAGTCGCACGTTCCACCCACTGAGCCAGCCGGGTGACCCTGTATTATTATTTTAATTGCAATGAAAGCTAGCACTGATTAAGTCCCAGCTAGGCCTGCATGAAGCAATTCCGACACCCCATTTAATCCTCACATACCCCATTTTACAGGTGAGGAAACTGAGGTCCACGGGGGGAGGAATAACTTGCCAAGGCCCCAAGCTCTCTGCAGAAAAGCCAGGCTGTGAACTCCCATCTTCCTGGCTTCAGGCCAGGAGCGTTTTCACCTCGTGTAGGCAAACCAGTTCTTTGGAAAACAAAACAGAACAGAACGAAAGAGCCCCTGATTTTTTGTGTTTTTTGGTTTCTGGGATGTCTACACTCCCATCAGGGCTGATTTCAAGCTACCAACAGTTCAACAACTAACTCACAAAACTCCTCTTTACTCACTCACTTATGGCACATGGCTTGAATCCCCTTTCAGGGGAGACGGTGGGCCAGCCATGCTGGTTTTCACAATGGCAGGAGGACCCTGGATGGCTTCCCGGGCACTGTTTTGGGAAGTACTAGGTCACATGTTGCCCCTCTGAGACTTGCTGAGCCCCATCTGTGAAATGGGTCTGACCATCCTCTCTTGTCTGCAGCTCTGGGCTTTGCGGCTGCAGCCAAGGCTGGGCTCCAGGGTTCGGGCAGGTGGATTTAGTCCCTTATTTGGGTCACTGTGGGGGAATTGGGCTGGGCTGGAAGGGACCCATCTCTCCCCTACCCCTCTCCCCCCTGAAAAGCTTTCATGGTGATTAGTTTAATTAGTTTACATCACAAGGGGATCTGGTTACGGCTCCACCGGGAGGGCCTCCAAATCTCCTACCTGAGATAAGGCTGCCTCTTGTTTAATCTCTCAGCTTAGAGGCCATGTTTTCATATTTAAGAAATGGTTTCCAGGCTCAGGGGTGGGGTAGGCAGAGAGGTAAACGGCCTGGCCTAGTTGGGTTTTGAATGTGTGCATGTATCATTAAAAGGCCCTTTCTGCTCATCAGGCCCATGGCGCCTGGCATCCCACATCATTCCTAGAGGTTGGGTTTCACTCATACCTGGACCGGGGGCACCTGGCAAGGGGTCTGTATTTATGGGGAAACCCAGTCCCAAGCAGGTTCTCTGCTGGAAATAGCACCAAATCCAAAGGTGGGCCAGTGCCTGTCCCTGCTCTCGACCCCAGATGCAAGAACCACTTTAGGCCTCTTGGCTCCCTCCTCTTTCCCTCAGTTGGCTTACACCCTGCAGGACTCCTTGGGAGTAAAAATCCCGGAAGGGAGCAAATGCTGAGTGAGCAGCTAGCATGTATGTGCCTTCTGAGTGACGCTGGCCATCTGGCAGGGATGGGTTTGAATTTTGTCTTTATTTCTTATGTGCTGTGTGTTCCTAGGTAAGTCACTTAACTGCTCTGAGCTCCAGTTTCTTCTGTGCGGTGGGTGATGTGGTGTCTACTTCACATGGCTGTTTTGAGACTTTAATAGGCCCTTAAAAGTGCCTGGGAGTAGCATAGTTTTGTTTTGTTTTTTAATAAATTATTTCAAGATGTAAGTATTCATCTTCACATGTGCTGGCTGGACCTCAGACCTGTAACCAGGCCCCACAAGGAGAAGGCAGGAAAAGTAGCCAGAGGCCTACAGCCTCAGTTCCCGAATTCTCCTAGCTTTACCCAGAAGAGTCAAGACTCGGAGGGACCAGTAAAGGTGTTGATTCCAGTGTTCCCCACGTTCATAGGGGAAGGTGGGTGTTCAGACAGCGATATGATAGAAGTAATTGTCTGGAATAAATTGGACGAGGTTTTGCTTGAAGCTGTACCACCTACGAGTTCCCCCAGATAACAGCTTTTCATCAGGACTACAATTGTATGCGATGTCGTGTTGCAAACTAAAAGTTTATTTTTTTTTTTTGCGTTTTAAAAAATCCACAAAAATATGGCTGTTTTGTTCCTATGAGTGTCTTCTCTCTGGGGAGAGATGGTCTTTTGTCCTCTGACCGTGTCCTTTTTATTTTTCCTTTGGTGATCAGCAAATGTCCTTTCTCTTATGAAATGACAGTGACGATGGTTTTAAGGTTTTGAAAGTTAGTTTTCAACAGGTGTCGTGTAAACACAGTGCAAAGGCTTCTTCCTCCTTCACCTCTTCTCCGTCATTGGTACCTCTGCTTGTAAATCATTCCTGACCCGGTCTGGCTCGTGCATGCTCACAGAGAGAAGGTGATACCATCCCCCCACCTTGGTCCTTTGGTGGGAAGTTGGAGGAAGAGGGTAAAAAGATCCTAGATGCCGTTGAAATACTATAATTGTATGCCTCGTGCCACCTTGTGTTATCTTTGATTTGGTTGGGGCCCAGTGATTGGCCAAGGGCACTCATTGTAACACTGTTGCTATGGGGAAGTGGGGTCTACTTTATGATGACAGTGTTGTTTCTGCCTTTGACATCAACTTTGGGGTCCTGACGACAAGCTGGTTTCTGCAGTGGGTGTTTGTACTGGCCCTGGAAATGTCCTCTTTTGTTGCCTTAGGGTGTGTTGGTGAGCAGGCTGGTTACGGTCTGCTGTGAGCTCTGTGACTGTGGATCCACCCGGCTCTCAAGACCAGACCCATCGATGTGTATCTGCTGCTAAGAATGCTCATTACAGAAGGCAGATGCATGGTGGCAGGGCTTCCTGCATTCATGCAGACATCACTAGTGGATCGTTGCACATTCCTGTGAGATCAGGCAGGGCCTCAGCATCCCACTCAACATGGCACTCTAGGGAGGGGCAAGGGAGGGTCTTAGTACATTGGTTCCCAGACTTTGGTATTTCCTAGATCAGCGTAATTTCTGAAAAATTAGAGGGACTAACATCAAGTTGTCAACTTTTTGTTTTGACAGAGACTAAACAATAAAAAGACTCTGCCATTTTAAAATCATCATTTGTTCATTTTTTTTTTTTTTTGGAAAGCATATTTTTTAACACCAAAAAAGTTGGAAAGACAATTTCCAAATAAAGGACAATGAGCATGTTTGGTTTTATTTGAGAACAAAATTTTTTTTTCTCACGGTTCTCATTTTGCTCCAGATGCTTAAAATCTTCCCGATGAGTTGATACTGGTTGGTGGCCCAAAGTGGGTAGAAAGGGATGCCCGCCTCCATGATATATAGTGTATTCAACTTCCTTTCTGTAGAAATTACTTTCCATCTTAGAGTTTTGTGAAGACTCGTTTCTATGGACCCTTAGATACTTTAGAAATCATCATTACCTGCATAGATTGAAAACATGTATATCTCATTTCCTCCTGGAAGCTCACTAAAAAAAAGACAGTAAAATAATCTTTAAGAGCACAAACCTACCAGCTCAAAGAGAACGGGAGAGAAGAGATTAGGTTATAAGAGGTCATGACCCCTGTTTTATGTACTTCCTTGCTTAACTTCTGACCCCAGGCATGTCATCAAGAAATTTCTTTTTTTTTTTTTTTTTAAGATTTTATTTATTTATTTGACAGAGAAAGAGAGAGAGAGAAAGCAAGAGAGGGAGCATAAGCAGGGGGAGCGGGAGAGGGAGAAGCAGGCTTCCTGCTGAGTAGGGAGCCCGATGCAGGGTTCGATCCCAGGACCCCGGGATCATGACCTGAGCCGAAGGTAGATGCTTAATGACTGAGCCACCCAGGTGCCCCATCATCAAGAACTTTCAAAGTCGGGCGCCTGGGTGGCTCAGTTGGTTAAGCGACTGCCTTCGGCTCAGGTCATGATCCTGGAGTCCCTGGATGGAGTCCCGCATCGGGCTCCCTGCTCGGCAGGGAGTCTGCTTTGCCCTCTGACCCTATCCCCTCTCATGTGTTCTCTCTCATTCTCTCTCTCTCAAATAAATAAATAAAATCTTTAAAAAAAAAAAGAACTTTCAAAGTCTAGTGATAAAATAGGACCGGGGTCAGCAAACTTTTCCTAAAGGGCCAGATAGTACATATTTTAGGCTTTTGCAGGCCATATGGTTTCTGCTGCAACTATTCACTTCTGCCATTAGGGCAGGAAAGCAACTGTAGGCAGTACGTGAACATATGGGTGTGGCCGTGTGCCAATAAAACTTTATTAACAAAACCCAGCTGTGGCCTTGTCACTGCTGAACCACTGAACCGCCCATGACACGGACTCTCTCCTGATGTCTTATTGTCTAAGTCAGTGGGCCTCAAAATGTCCCTTTCCTCAGTATTACCATATTTTATCTTATTCCTAGCACTAATTAGCATCCAAAAGTATCTCATTTAACTATTAACTCGCATGTCTGTTGTTTTAGGTCTGTTCCCCCCACACAGAGCCTGTGATGGGAATGTTATTGAAGTGATTTATTAAGAGTGTTCTCTCAGATGAGGGGTAAAGGAAATGTGGTGAGACAGAGGAAAAAAAAGCTAAGTAGGAAGATGATCTTCAGGATAGACAAATAGATCAACGGAACAGAATCCAGAATCCAGAAATAGACTCACACACATATAATTTTCAGCAAATGCCCTAGTTCCATTAGGAAAGGAAAGTCTTTTCAAGCAATGGTACTGGAACAACTGGATAAATGTTTGAAAACATTAACCTCAATGCTTCCTTGGCTTGATGAACAAAAACGAATTTGAGAAGGATTGTAGACCTAAATGTGAGAGCTGAACCACAAACCTTTTAGAAGAAAAAAATTGGAGAATATTTTAGCAATCTTGGGGGTACACAAAAGATTTATTAGAGAAGAAACAAAATGCACTAACCGTATGGGAAAAAATGATAAATTGTACTTCTTCAAAATTAAAACTCTGGCCTACCAAAAGGCCCCCTTAAAGATGAAAAGCCCAGCCACGATGTGGAAAACATGCTTGTAACAAATATATCCTGTGGATTCATATCCAGAATATATTAAAACACCTATAAATTAATAATAAAAAGACAATAAAATGAGCAAAAGACTTGAATAGACATTTGAGAACAAAAGATCCAAGAAGGCTTATAAGCACAGGGAAAGGCACTCAGCATCATTAGCCATCAGGGATATGTCAATTAAAACCACAATGAGATATTTCACATCCCCTAGGATAGTTAAAATAAAACGGTCTGGCAATACTACGTGTTGGCAAGGATGTGGAGCAACACCTTGTTGGTGTAAAAATGGTACAACCACTTTGGAAACTGGTGTAAAATGGTGCAACCATTTTGGAAACCAGAAGTTTCTTATAAGGTTGTTATCTATCCAATCTTACGACCTAGTCATTCCACTCTTAGATATTTACCCATATGGGAACATACATTCACAAAAAGTCGTGATAGAATTCTGATAGCAGCTTTGTCCACTGTAGCTAAAAGTTGGAAACAACCCTGATTTCCATCTACAGAAGAATGGTTAAATAAATTCTTGGCAGCATGGCGAGTGCTTTGCCTTCTGGCCAACTGGTGAGAGTTGCCCAAAGGGACCAGGGACAGCTATAGATTTGAGTTTAAAGAGGGGATTGTTGCTGAGTCCTGTGATGGAAACATCTTCCCTCTGGGGACTAGGCTCTCTAGACTCACGGAGCTCCAAGTGGCAGGGATGGAAAGCAGTTCCTTGAGCTTCTGGAGATGGATGGTGAACAGAACCACTTCCATCCTGTCTTCCCGCCATGAACATGTCAGATCTTGGAGGTCAGTGGCTATCCGTCCTGCTCATCAGAGTATCTTCAGTGCCAATGCAGAGCCCAGGGTGCATGTACTGCTTGGTTAAGACTGATGGACAGATTGCCAGAAACTGGCTTGATGCTTTATGAGGGACGTTGAAGGAATATCAAACAATTCTAGTTTTCTTTAAGACGTTCAATTTATTTTATGGTTACAGAATTATAAATGTTCATCATGGAGAATTTAAAATACACAGAAAGCAGAGGAAATATCAAAATCCCCTGGAGATAACCCACATGAACCAGAACTATATCATGAACTCAGTCTACACGAGTGGCTTTTAAGCAGCTTTCTGGAGCACTGATGTTTCTGAGAAGGCGCCCCAGGAATTCTCTTGAGATTAAAGGGGAGAGTGTATCTGCCCCAGGACAGGAATAATTTTCAAAGTTTTCCTTAAGTTTTGCATAGGGAAAAAAATGGGTTTGCAACAAAAACAAGAAAAGAGGTTGAGACCCACCAGTCTACACTGCGGAGCTAGCAGTTTTCATTCAGCTGACATCCAATTTCATATCACCATCAATAAATGGAGCAGATGTTCCAGGCTCTCCTACCACGCATGGCAGTTACTGGCACTTGACCAGCCCTTGGTGTAGACACCCCTTCTCCTAAGAGCACCGCGGAGTTATGTGATAGACAAAGGGAACCTTTTACTGCAAAAAACCAGATGTTGCCGACTGGAAAAGACCAGTGGTGGTTGAAAACAGAACCATGAATGAGTCATGTTCAATCATCTCAGACAAGCATAAAAGTATATAAAAGATTAGTACAGAAGAGAATTTATACCAGGCTCTGTGCTGTCTGGGAACATGATTTAGATTAAAAGAGGAGAAAAAAAAAAATATCTCTGAGCCACCTGGAGCATCGTAGTCAGAGGCTTTTAGGATTTGGATTTCAATATCCATCACCGTAAACTCTGAAATTATTTTTTATTTTTTGAAAGCCATTTGGATGCCTATCAAAACAATCGACCTCAACTCGACTTTGTGTGGTTCTGACTCAGGCAGTATGTCAGAGATGTGACTGTCCACGTAGCCACCAGCTCTCCAGACTTGGGGTTCAAGCCTGCAGCTGTGTCAGCCACCCCACATCCATCCTCTGCCCCTCTGGTTTGGTGCTGAGGCCAAAATATAGGCCCCCTGTTCAATTGTGCTTGGGTCCATTGCCTGGTTAGGGAAAACCATGCTGGGTGAGGGGCTCAGGAGGTAGGATGGAGGAAAGATGAATTTGCCTGATGTCTGACTCGATATTTGAAGAACTCCTTTCCTGACTTGAATTCTCCGATCCATTGGTACTGTCTTCGGCTTCCTTTGGTTTTGGAGAATACAGTTGACTTCTCATCCAGGATCCTGGTTACCACCCAGCTTGACTTGGTGAAAGAGAAAGGCTTCTCACCAACACTTGGTAATTTCCAGCTTTTTAATAGGAGCCATTCTGGTGAGAATGGAGTAGTATCCCATTTGGGTTTTCATTGGCATTTCCCTGGTGACTAATGATGTTGAGCATATTTTCATGTGTTTGTTGGCCATTTGGAGACATTCTTTTGTGACCCACCTGTTGCCCCAAATGTCCACACAAGTAGAATGGAACATATCCGTGGAATACTAGACAGCAATGAAATGGGAGGCCCAGGCCTTTATACTCTTGCATGGGTCAGTCACTGGATGTGGGCTACTCTGTGTTACACATAACCTTTCATTCTGATGTTTTGACATCTGGGACCTTTCGGACCTTGGGGGACTGCCCCTCCCAGGAGTAGCCAATTCCTGGAAAGAATAAATTGGCCACCTGCGACCTTGCCTTTCATATGCAAACCAACCAATCCAGAGTCCACGCCCCAACCATCTCCTCCGTGGGCTCGTTTACACTCTGGGCCACTGTCACCCTGCTTTAATCACCCCGGGGCCAGGTCCCAGACAGCTAGGGGCAGCCCCTCTGCCCCAGAGCCTGCCAGATTATTCAAATGAGCTGATCCTAAACCTGCTTACCCTGCTTCACACGTTCCTTCCTGTGGAAACTACAGGGAAGGCTCTCTCCCACGTTTCTCCTGTTCCTGCTTCCTCCTGACCGGCCCTGCTGCTTCCCCGAGTGGCCCCGTGTGGTGGGCCTCCTCCCCACAGGATCTGTGAGTGTAACAAACCATCCTTGCAGTGGCCATCATTTCCTGATCTGTTGGCTTTACTCTACCTCAATCGTATTAAAACCCACATTTTAAAATACACCCCGGGAAGGGCTGGGACCCTGGGGGAGGCCACTCTCTGCATCAAGGGCCATCCCTGGAGGGGCCATCTACCAACAAGACTCCCAGTGGCTGGGGCAACAAGTCCTTCCTTGACTAGGGTGGTCGTGTCCACCACGGATTCCTCACATCAAGGTCTAGATAACCCTTCATTCCAGGGCTGGGAGTAGGGGGGGGGACGAGTGAGGCATCCAGCACCCTGAGAGTGAGTGCTGCCTTCATTTTGGCCCCTAGATGCCTCTCTTGTCTCACCCCTCTCCCCTTCATGCTTCTCTCTCCTCTCTACCCAGCAGCTAAACAGATCCTGTGTCCCTCCTTTGTCCCAACCCCCCCCCCCCCCCCCCCCCCCCAAGGGTTCTCTTCTCACTCAGGGTAAAAGCCAAAGACCTTCCTGTGCCCTATGAGGCCCTACGGGATCTGGCCTCCATTATCTGCCTGCCTTCCTCTCCCTCTGGCCCCCTCACTAGTCCTCCACAGGCACATCCTACCCCAGGACATTTGCACTGCAATTGCCCTCTGCCTGGAATGCTCTTCCCCTAGATCTGCCCTTGGCTCCCTCCACTTCTCTCAGCTCTTTGCTTGTCTACCATCCCTTCCTTGGCCACCTGCTCCAGAATCCCAACACGACCCTGCCCCTGACCCCTCCTATTCCTCTCCCCTGCTTTATTTTTCTCTCCCTAATGTACCACGCATCTTACTTATTATTTCGTTTAATGTCTGTTTTCTCCACTTGCATGTAAATTCCAGGGGGAAAGGGAGGGGTTTTGGTCTATTTTGTTCATTGCTGGACTCCCACTGCTGAAAACAGTGCCAAGCATGGAGTATCAAAAATGGATTGGCTGCATGAATACAGAGGTGCATGTTCTAGGGGAGGTGTTCGGGTCTGCTCCTGCCACTCCCTGGGGTAGACACTGGTCCAACACCCAGAGCATATGGTTTAATTAAAGATGCATCTTAACATCACCGTCCTGTTCACTCATGTCCCTCTTTCATGTCTCTCCCCTCCCTCTCTTCTTTTATATCCATTTTCTTTCCCTTCCCGCTTTTTGGTACTTGATGGAATCACATTAAACTAATAAAGCTTTCATTACTTGATTGTACCCGTAATTACGCACACTGAGAGCTGGGTTTGTTTTGATTTCCTGCGGACTTTTGGTCACTGATGCTTTTGAACACTTGCTTTTATTCTTCGGTGGCCACTTGACCCCCCCTCCCTGTTTTAAAAAGGATGAAAAGCTTAGAAAAACATCAGAAATATCCTTTTATTTTTTACCCGCAAATTGATTTGGAGAGTTTTGTTTTGATTTCCCTCTTGGAAATGGTGGTGTTAAAAAAAAAAAAAAAAGCAACAACCCAGAATCACACGTTTCTAAACTGGCCAGCAGGCCATGGATTCTGGCCTGGGAAGGAGATGAAGTTACTATTGACTGGGAAGCTCTGGGGGCATCTGTACTTAAAGGGGAGTTTGATATACCCCCTCAGCCTCCATGGAGGCTGGGGAGGTTGAGTCAGAGCGGGGTGTCCCCACCTTGGCACCAGTGCCACGCTTCTCCTGGGGGGCCATCCTGTGCACTATAGGGTGTGAGCAGCATCCTGGCCTCTAGTCACTGGATGCTAATAGCTCTTCCTCTCATTTGCTTTTTTTTTTTTTTAAGATCTTATTTATTTGTCAAAGAGAGAGAGAGGGAGAGAGAGCACAAGCAGGGTGTGGGGCAGGCAGAGGGAGAGGGAGAAGCAGGCTCCCCACCGAGCAGGGAGCCCGATGTGGGGCTCGATCCCAGGACCCTGAGATCATGACCTGAGCCGAAGGCAGACACTGAACCGACTGAGCCACCCAGGTGTCCCACCTCCTCTCATTTGTGACAATCAAAAAAGTCTCCACACGTGGCTGAATGTCCCCAGGAGGGCTCAAGGACCTCCGGTTGAGTCCCACTGGATTAGATCAGAACTTGTGTGATGCATATTCCTAGCAGCATTGTTCACAAGAGCTGTGAGGTGGTTGTCCATCAGCTGATGAAGGGGTCCACAAAATGTGGTCTGTCCATATGATGGAGTATTAATCAGCCACACAAAGGAATGAAGTATTGATGCATGCTATGCCACGGATGAACTTTGAACACAACATGCTAATTGAAAGCCAGACACTAAAGATCGCATCTCATATGATTCTACTTATGTGAAATGTCCCGAAGAGGCAAACCCATAGGGACAGAAAGTAGATTAGTGATTACCTGGGGCTGGAGGGCGGGAAATGACTGTTTAATGGGGTTCTTTCTTTCTTTCTTTCTTTCTTTCTTTCTTTCTTTCTTTCTTTCTTTCTTTCTTTCTTTCTTTCT
>NC_058416.1:80035557-80039027 GCF_002201575.2 Neomonachus schauinslandi
TCTTTCTTTCTTTCTTTCTTTCTTTCTTTCTTTCTTTCTTTCTTTCTCTCTCTCTCTCTCTCTCTCTCTCTCTCTCTCTCTTTCTTTCTTTCTTTCTTTCTTTCTTTCTTTCTTTCTTTCTTTCTTTCTTTTCCCTTCCCTTCCCTTCCCTTCCCTTCCCTTCCCTTCCCTTCCCTTCCCTTCCCTTCCCTAATTCCCATTAGTTAACATACAGTGCTATATTAGTTTCAGGTGTATAGTATTGTGATTCCACACTTCCGTACATCACCCAGTGCTCATCATCACAAGCGCCCTTCTTCATCCCCATCACCTATTTCCCCTACCCCTCACCCACCTCCCCTCTGGTAGCCATCAGTTTGTTCTCTATAGTTGAGAGTCTGTTTTTTGGTTTCTCTCTCTCTCTCTTTTCCCATTTGCTCATTTGTTCTGTTTCTTCAATTCCACATATGGTATTTGTCTTTCTCTGACTCACTTATTTCACTTAGCATTTTGTCTTTCTCTGACTCACTTATTTCACTTAGCATTATACTCTCTGGATCCATCCACATGGTTGCAAATGGCAAGATTTCACTCTTTCTTATAACTGAGTAATATTCCATTGTATCTATGGACCACATCTTCTTTATCCATTCATCAGTCGACGGACACTTGGGCTGCTTCTGTAATTTGGCTATTGTAAAGAATGCTGCTATAAACATCGGGGTGCATGTATCCCTTTGAATTAGTGTTCTTGCATTCTTTGGGTAAATACCCAGTAGTGCGATTGCTGGATTGTAGGATAGTTCTATTTTTAATTTTTTGAGGAACCTCCACACTGTTTTCCACAGTGGCTGCACCAGTTTCCATTCATGGGTACAGGATTTCTTTTCAGGGGTGAACAAGTTCTGGAACTAAATAGTGGTGATGGTCATTCAATGTTGCTGACATGTTTAAAGCCCCTGCATTGCACACTTCAAAATGGTTAAAATGGTCAATTTTTTGTTGTGTGTATTTTACTGCAATAAAACAACAGCAACCACTCGAGTGAGCTGCTTTTACTGGTGTGTATGACAGCTGTTCACACACATCAGGACCCTGAAGGTTAAGAGGTTTGGACCTACTCCTGCCCTCCACTAGCACAGGAAGGCTCCTCCCACCCCAACCCCTTTATTCACCCCAAAGGTGGGAGTCGCCGATTTGCATGAATCAGATTATAATATACTGATTGCAGAAATCTTTCCCTGGGATGGATATTTAGAAGGCATTATTTTGGTTATCTCTTGCTGTAAACAGAAGGCCGTGGCTTGCTCTTGACTAGGTGGGGGGCTGGACAAGCGCCTTCACAGCATGGCAGCTGAATGCCAGGGGGATGAACGAGGAAGCCAGTGCGACATCACACCTAGGCTCTGGAGTCCCCAGATGCCACCCCTACCATTTTCTGTTAGTCAAAGCAAGTGACAAGCAAGCCCGGATTCAAGTCGGGGTTATGGACTGTATGTGTTGATGGGAAGAGTGGCAGAGTATTGCTGCCATGATTTCCAGCCCTCCACGGGGATTAAGACGTCACCGGGTGTTGGAAGTCTGTTACCATCATCTGGGTGGGACATGACGCAGGCTTGGACAGGGCAGCCGCAGTGGAGGGGGACAGTGGATGAATCTTGGCATCAAAAGCGGCGATGCTGCGATTTAGGCTTGGGTCTCGGGATGGAATAAATAGAAAAACTCTGAGTCTGCGCTTGGTCTCAGGCTGTTGTAACCCAGGGTTCTTTCTGGGTGGTCCAGAAACACCTGATCACTCAGGGCCATTTCCAGCGTACTTTCTGTAAATGCATGAGGGACGCTCTGATGGGCAAAAACAACTCTAGTAGCAAAACATCCTGGCTTACCCAGCAGCAGGTGGTGCATCTGGATAAAGAAGGTGCACTATTATTTCTATTTGCACGGGACTAGAAGATACTCAAAGAGGATCCATGTTGTTGTCCTCAAAGGTTTTTCCTGATAACTATTCTGTAACCATGGTTAACCTTCTTGCTTCTCAGGGAGAGAGGGGGATGGTGGTCACAGTTAAGGATGATGCAGACGACAGTAGGAGGAACCTGGAGAAAGCTTCTCTCAGAGGTAAGCATGGCCATCCCTCGGCAATGATCGTGTGGTCCAATAGCTTCACTTCCAAGGGAACAGCAGGCCAAATCAGGCAGCCCGAAGTTCTGGAAAAGGGTCTTTGGGACTATCATCTTCCATGTCCCTCGGGTAAACAGACGAGGGGACTGGTGTCCCAGGGCCACACGGGGAATTTGCTTCAGGGCCAGGACTAGAGCCTAGGGCCCTTACCCCAGGGCTTGAGGATCCTGGATAACTTAGCTTGTAATGGGGCTTGCAAACTCATGGCCCTCCAGGAAGTGTCCTGGCCCCCACTGTGATGGTTCTGTTTTGCTTTATTTTGGTGAGGCCTATTGGGGTAGCTGCCTTCATTTAAAGAGGGGAATATTCCATGTAAGAATCTAGATTTCTGGGTCCTCTTAAACAACTGGAAGAGGGAGCAAACTAGGTCTTCAAGTCTGCGCAGCTCCCATTGGGTGGAGCTGAGAAGAAGTGGGTGTCCCTTTTAGAGCAGACGAGATGCCAAATGCTAGATCCTTGGGCCAAATGGCTGCCCAGTTTGGAGGAATTTTCTTTTGGTATCAAAGAAAGGCTGGATCCTCTTACTTTTTCATCTGTGTCTTTTGTTAACTCTGGAAGAGTTATATTAACCATAAGCTTGCTGGAAAATAAAGAGATAAATAAACAATTAAATAAATAGCTTGCTGATAATCCCCAGGGATCTTTAGTAGGTACGGGGATACATAGTAAATGTGGTGAAAACGTCACAGTGGTTTATTAATCAATCAGGTGCAGAATGGTTTGGATCACTATGGGTCTGGTCCCAGGGGAGGCGGGAGAGGAGACCTATTCATCTTCATAAGGTTCCATTCATTTGGCTCCGTTGTGATCGCTAAATGTCCTGTCTGTCCGAAGTGATTCCATTTGACGTTAGAAGGTCCCATACCCTATATATACAATGGAATATTATGCAGCCATCAAAAAGAATGAAGTCTTGCCATTTGCAACAACGTGGATGGAACTGGAGGGTATTATGTTGAGCGAAATAAGTCAAACAGAGAAAGACATGTATCATATGACCTCACTGATATGAGGAATTCTTAATCACAGGAAACAAACTGAGAGTTGCTGGAGTGGGGGGTGGGGTGGGAGGGAGGGGGTGACTGGGTAATAGACACTGGGGAGGGTATGTGCTCTGGTAAGCGCTGTGAATTGTGCAAGACTGTTGAATCTCAGATCTGTACCTCTGAAACAAATAATGCAATATATGTTAAGAAAAGAAAAAAAAAGAAGAAGAAGAAGGTAGCAGGAGGGGAAGAATGAAGGGGGGGAAATCGGAGGGGTAGACGAACCATGAGAGACGATGGACTCTGAGAAACAAACTGAGGGTT
>NC_058416.1:80039127-80077287 GCF_002201575.2 Neomonachus schauinslandi
AGCGCTGTGAATTGTGCAAGACTGTTGAATCTCAGATCTGTACCTCTGAAACAAATAATGCAATATATGTTAAGAAAAGAAAAAAAAAGAAGAAGAAGAAGGTAGCAGGAGGGGAAGAATGAAGGGGGGGAAATCGGAGGGGTAGACGAACCATGAGAGACGATGGACTCTGAAAAACAAACTGAGGGTTCTAGAGGGGAGGGGGGTGGGGGGATGGGTTAGCCTGGTGATGGGTATTGAGGAGGGCACGTTCTGCATGGAGCACTGGGTGTTAGGCACAAACAATGAGTCATGGAATACTACATCTAAAACTAATGATGTAATGTATGGGGATTAACATAAGAGTAAAAAAATTAAAAAAAAAAAAAAGAAGGTCCCATACCCGTGTGTTCTTGGGCCATTGTTGGCTGGAGTGAGGTTCTTAGGCCATGTGCACCAGAGGTGCTTCCTGATACCCACTCCCTGAGCTACCAAATTAGAAACTTTGGATACAGGGCCTGGGGGTTTGCATTTCCACAAACTCCCCAGTGATTTTTCTCCAGGCTAAAGTTGAAAGCCACTGTCCCAGCCCCTTATGTTTGTTAGATCCCTCAGTGTTTCAAAGCTAGGAGTCTTAGGCATCCTCCTAGATATGGCTTTAGATATACATTCAAATTCTCGCTCCATCACTGGCTGGCAGAATGACCTCGTTCCTCTCTTGGGGACTCAGTATTTTTGTCTGTACAATGGGTATACTGAGGTGCTGGCTGTTCTCCATTTGCCCCTTCCTGACCCCCATATCTCTCTGCCCTTCTCACTCTGCTCTGTGCTCTGGGGGGCTGCTCAGCATGGACTTTGTCACCTGGTTCCTTCGCCTTCTGCTTCCTGTTGGAGTTGGTCAGTGGAAATCTCTGATGAGAGAGTGGAGGGCAGAAGGAGAGACCGACTGGGGTATCCTATTTCCCCAGCTCCTGTTGGGCGGCTCTCCTCCCATGGTCTAGCACCCCCTCGCCTAGGGACACTACTCCCCTTCATTTGGCCGAGGGTGGTGATGGCTCCCCATGATTGTAGGCTGCAGAAATTTCAATATCCCTCAGTGCTTCCTTCAACTCTATTCACACCTATGTAAAGAGACCTTTACTAGAGCCCAGAACTTATCAATACTGCATTGTATATAGTCTTGCAGGTGGCTAAGAAATGTTAAAAGTTCTTCCCCAAAGACGAGCGACGGGAGCCATGTGACACGATGGATGTGTTAGCTAGCGCTGCAGCCGTGACCACGTGGCAATTCGTGTATCCAGTGCACACTTTGTACGCCTTACACTTGCACTGTGTTACGTGCCGATTATATCTCGATAAAGCTGGAAATGGAAAAACAATACATACATCTAGAAAATAAGAGAGAGACCTTATATTAAATGCTCCTCAATTAAACCCTTTGGATGTGCCGTCTATTTCTGGCTGGGACCCTGACTGATACCATAATGTCCCAGAGGCTTAAGGAAGATTGGAACACATGGCCTGACACTTAGCAAATGCTCTTGCTACTCCTTGCTGTTAGGATTACTTTGAGGACAACGACTATTCTCTTTTTTTTTCTTTTTTTGATTTTTATTTATTCATTTGAGAGAGAATGAGATAGAGAGAGCATGAGAGGGAAGAGGGTCAGAGAGAGAAGCAGACTCCCTGCTGAGCAGGGAGCCCGATGCGGGACTCGATCCCGGGACTCCAGGATCATGACCCGAGCCAAAGGCAGTCGCTTAACCAACTGAGCCACCCAGGCGCCCGACAATGACTATTTTCATTACTGTTACCTCCCTGTCACTGGAATTACAGATTCTGCTAGGTGGAAATAGCCATGGCGATAAGAAATAGGAGAATAGTGCCCGGTCTGTATTTGCTGAGTGAATAAATGAATTTCTTCCACTGGGGACACTTCTCCCTTTGTGCTTCCTGTCACGGGTTGGGGGGGCTCATCGACGGAAAAGGTACCTTCTTGTTTCACTGGGAGGCTTTGTGAATTCTCTCATCTGAGCAAACACGGGGCAGGTCGTGGAGTATTTATTTTACTGCCCGTGGCTGGTGGCTGGGTTGGGGAGGGGGGCCGAGACAGGGTCGTGAGGACCTAGGGCTGAGGACATGGGGACCGTGCACCAAAGACAAATTCTCCTCGGAGCCATCGACCCTCCCAGGAGCCTCGCACAGCACAGGGGGGAAAACAGTTAGTCTCCGGTTGGTCTCAATTAGAATCTCCAGAGTCCCCAGGACAGAAATGTGTCTGGATTTTTCTGTTCCCCTCTGTGTCCCGATTATCGCTTTATCCCGAATGACCCTGATTGCCAACTGAAACTCACACAAGACGCTCGGATGACCAAATGACTTCTGTCACAATATGATAGGCTCAAACCAGCAGCTGAGCTGGCAGAAGCTGGATCGGGAAGGATGCTGCATTGTGTTCGTTCCTGCGGGGCTACAAGCCACTGCGAGATTTTTTACTGATACCTTCGCTGTTCCTGTCTCGGGATCTATGCTGCAGACGCTGGGTGCAGCGGGGAACATAAATAAATAAACGCATCCATAAAATCAGACAACACCGCCATCTCGGCTGCCAGCTCCCGGGGCCCCAGGTGCAAGGGTACAGCGCATCATCTTGCCTTTGGACCGCAATCAATGGAACAGGCAGGAAATGAGAGGAAATTAATTTTTCCCCCCTCTCCTCTTTCCCTCCCCTGCCGTCCCTCCTGTTTTTACACAAGGGCCTTTTAAAATGTTGGTTACTCTCTGATTACAGTGCGCAATAGAGGTTCGAAACAGCCTCTTCTCGACTAAACTCCCTCTGCCCTTAACCAGAACGATTGGCCGGTTGCCTTGGTAATTGTCCTCATTCGCTGTGTAGAAGCCACAATTATGAAGGTTTTTCTGGGTACTGATCCTCTTAGTGCCTTTTTCTTAGAAGTTCACGAGAAGATGGGACAAAGGAGACCTAATAGATTTTATTGCTCCGGCTCCTTGGAGTACTCAGAGCTCATGACATGTGGGCATGAGTTGTGAGTGCCATTTAAATTGGCTGGCTTTGCCCAGAGAGAAAGCTTTACGCTCGGGAGAGTGGCTGATCTTCTATTAGCTGGAGGGGCCAGGGCGGGAAGATGAACTCACAGACCCAGCTCCTCTAGCTTGGCTCATAATGGAAACCCTAGATGGGCATCTGGAGCTGAGGGCCGGGGCACTTAACCTTTCAGTGATAATCGAAGAGAATGGACATGTAACTGCTCTCTTGAAACTCTGGTATGCTTCAGGTTCAAGGCAGGAGAGCTCCGTGGGTTGTTGAAAAACCCAAACTGGAAATGTTTTGGGCAGAGGCAGCTTTCCCTCCTCTTAAAGAGCAACAGGACTCCATTAGCTGGGGGTAATTGCAGAGAAGAAACAGGGGGAAGATGATTATGGAGACGATGATAATCATGATCACCATAATCATATCATTTAGCTGGAAAGGGTTCAAGATGCTCACATTCACTACCTTAGCTGCACCTCACAATAGCCCGGGGGGTTGTTGGCTCCTTCTTGTAAATGGGGAAACTGAGCCACAGGAAAGCAAAGCGGCTTGTCCAGGTTGGAAGATGATGGAGGTAGTATTCAAACGCAAAGATATCTGACTCCCAGAATCTTCCTATCACACACAGAACCTCCTCTCACGAAAGGAAAATCAATGCTAGGCTTTGGGAGGGATAAAGTGTAGACGTCTTTGAGCTGCAGTTTGTTAGGTGTTCCAGGGGCCGATGTGCCTTCATTAGAATGGCTTTGAATCTTGATGTGTCCTCAACTGGAACAGAAAAAAATGTCTGAAAGAGGTCAAGTCCATGGCTATTTCATCCAGAGAGCCTGACTCTGTGGGACTAGCTGTGTTAAGAAGGATTCTGAGGCTGTGTCTGGATTTATTGAGAAAGAGTGCCATCTTGATTAGCAAAGGGTGCTATGAAGGAGGGGAACTCATGTGTGTATGTCTTCTGAAGGCTTCTCAACCGACTCTCTGCTTGAAATTAATTCATCAGATTCCTTTTAAGACATGAGTATTATTCGAAAACCCATTCGAAAACCCAGAATGATAACACAAGCTGGCTCCAGATTCATCCCATAATTTCCGGAAATCTTTTTATTTGGGAAAAAAATCAGCTCTTACAGAAGAGTTTCAAGAATAGCAATAGCACAAAGAACATCCATAGGTCCTTTATCAGGGTTACCTATGGTTAACATTTTGCTCTGAGTTTTCCTTTATATATATATCTAAAGGAAATATAGATTATATATATATAATATGTATTTTTTCTTTAATTAAAAAATTTTTTTTCTGAAACATCTGAAAGTAAGTGGCACATATCATGGCCTTTTACCCCTAGGTGTTTCAGTGTGTATTTCCAAAGAATTGAGAAAGCCTTATGCAACCACATTACAGTAGCAACTTCAGAAAACTTAACATTGATACAAGACTTTCCCTTACCCTCTCGGATCTAGATTTGTCAGTGGACCCAACAATGTCTGTCTTAGCATTCTTCTAGGATCCAGTCTGGTATGAAGTATTGCATTTAGCTGTCATGTCCCTTTAGCTTCCATTCATAACACTGACATATTTGACATTCCCATAATATAGAGAGATTTAAAATATCCATCTGTGTATTTGATATTTTTGAGAACCAAATATATCTGCTATGTTAGGTGCTGGGTCTTCCAAAGAAAAATTTGGCGATTCTTGCCCTAAGTAGCACACTATCAGAACAATAAAACCTAACATTTACTGAGTACGTGTGATGTGCTGAGCACTTTACACGCATTATCTCATTTAAACCTACAACAGTCCTGTGAGGTGTGGGCAGGATGGTTGTTCTCATCCACGGAGAAACTGAGGCTCAGAAATGTGAAGTGGTTTGCCTAACATCACACAGGTGGTAAATAGAGTCAAGGTTTGATTGCAGGCAGACTGGCTTTAGAAAACACACTTTCAGTTATTGCGTTAGTCTGTCTTTGAGAAATAAGTTCAACTGCATAGCAGAGATTGGATAAATAGCATATAAATGATTACTTCATAGATTCATTGATTTGTTGATTAATTCATTTATTTATTCATTCATTTGTAGTTTTGTTCACTGATTCACAGATTAATTCATTAATTGATTCATTCAACCATTCATTGATGGATCAATCGATCGATCCTTCCATCCATCCATCCATCCATTTATTTATGCCTCCTGTGGTCAAGGCACTGTGCTGGATTCTAGGGATACAACAGTGAAATAGAATAGATATAGTCTTCATTCTCATGAAACTTACTGTTAAAAGGGAAGGACAGATAATAAAGAAAGTATAGTCATTGTTATTGAGAGTAAAAGTAAGAAAATCTAATCTCATCCAGAGGGTCAGGAAAGGTTCCCCTGACAAATAGACATTTAAACAAAATCTCAAGGGTTGTGTGGGAGTTAGCTTGAAAGAAGGAGAGAGGGATTGCTTCCATGTAAGAAAGCAGCGAGAGCTTCCTGGAGGAGGTGGCATGTGAACTGGGGTTTCAATTATGGGTGGGATGTGAAGCTTCAGAGATGGGTGAAGCATTTCCCAGGTTGATGTATCAGCATAAGTGAAGGTGGGACACTTGTAGGAGTGCATTAAGGGAAGTCTTGGGGGGTTTGTTGGCACTAGATCTTTTATTTCATTGACTCGGTCCCCACAATGGGCACCATTTTTGGTACAGAGCCTCCCCGGCTCTCCCACGCATCTCTTGAGTCCAGGGGTACTTTCTCCTGAAAGCTGATTCCACAATGTCTACTCTGTGCCAACTGCTCTTTCTTCCAGGGGCTGGGGTTTTAATAGCGAACCGAACAGAACATGAGCTGTGGCTTTGTGGAGCTTGGATTCTGCAAACCTAATTTGTAGCTTTAATGACAAACTTATTTAGAATTTACAAATAAAGGGCATTTTGAAGTTTGAAGATCCCTCCATCTGGAGTATCATTGTCCAGATAAAGTGGTAAAATCTTCACATCCGTGGACAGGTGACCTATAATCGGCTCCGGAGCAACTCAGCCCCTCCCCGAGCCTCAGTTTCCTGATTTGTCAAACGGATGGGCTCAGTTAGACTGTAAAGACTGTGCCAGCCCTGAAGTTCTTGGATTCTACAAATCAGAAGAACAGATGCACCCTGGGAGCCGCAGGTGCCTGTGTCTGGGCAAACCTGGACGTTTACTGCTTTGGTTCCTGTTTTCACAAGGGGCTCGGGCCCTCCTGACAGTTCACCCCTCGAAGGTAATCAGAATTCTCTTTCTGTCCGCCTTAGTTTTCTGCTCTTTGACTTGCATCATAAATTATTCTTTCTCTAAATGGCAGGCGTAGGTAAGTTACCAAAAGGTCACTCAGAACCCCAATCAATCCCAGCTGCTTTAATTACTTTAGTGCTGTTCAGACTTTTGTGTGTGTGTGTGTGTGTGTGTGTTGTAGTGACCCAGAGGAGAGGTTCAAGAACCACTTTCTGCAAAAGGCGCCGGAATTTTCTTTAAGGAACAAAGTTAATTATGTTGGCTTTTTGTGCGTATTAGGAGAATCGCCATCAAAATAGACCTCAGTATATATATAAATAACAAAAGATAGCCCATTTGCCCAGGTGGCCTTGCCTTTGACAGGCTGATGGCAAATCCTGGAGATGAATGGCAGGATGAACCCAGTGCAAATCTAAGATTAAAACCAGATAAGAATAATCTATTTATTAAAATAGCCCCCACCCATTTTTTTCCTGTCTCAAAGCTCCCATGGGGTTCTGGATGTTCTGTTTCATCTTTAGTTAAGAATTTAGAGACAATGCTAAGTGTGATGAATATAATTCTGCTCTAGTCCTGTTGGTCTCAGTGTGGCTGTCTCTGAGCTGGTGTGTGGGTGCCCAGAAATCAGAAATACATTTCTTCAGTTAGTGTTTTGGGCCAAAGTCTCAAATCTTAAAGGCTCTTGGAAAAGGGAAGGCTTTGGGTGCTGTTTTCCTGCTTGTGAAGGATATATAATAATAATAATAATAAAGAATAATATATATAATAGATAATATAATAAATAGTAATAATAAAACAGTAATTCATAACCATGCTATAACAAAAACAATAACTCAGGCTAACTTTTGAGTGCGCTTACGTGCATCATACTTTGCATCTCATTCAATTCTCACAACTGTTATTATTCTGACTTGACATATTAGAAGCTCAGGCACAGAGAGGTCACCCAGCTGGGAAGGGGTGGGGCCATGGTCAGGACCTTGACCGTCTAAACCGGACAGTAGTAACAGCTGACTTTCCTCATGGTGTACCGAGTCCCAAGAATGATGCCAAATACTTTGTATTTAAAACGTGAGGGGTCCCATGACGACACTGTAAAGCTGGTATGATCATTTTTCTGAATTTGCATACGAAGAGACAGGCTCAGAGAAGCTGGGTGACTTAGGTAAGGGCAAATAGCCCCGTGGAGCTGGGCTTTCACCGCCATTTCACCTGGATCTAGAGCCAGGGTTGGTAAATGTACGGCCCACAGGCCAAATGTGGCCCATTGCCCGTTTTTGTAAATAAAGTTTTATTGGGACACAGCCACACCCATTTGTTTGTGTATCGCCCATGGCTGTTTTTGCGCCACAGTGACAGAGCGGAATAATTACCACAGAGACTGTCTAGCCCACAGAGCTGAAAATATTTACCATTTGGTGCTTTACAGAAGTTTGTCATTCCTTTACCCAGGCTCAGTGTTCTTTTTTTTTTTTTTTTAAGATTTTATTTATTTATTTGAGAGAGAGAGAACGAGAGACAGAGAGCATGAGAGGGAGGAGGGTCAGAGGGAGAAGCAGACTCCCCACCAAGCAGGGAGCCCGATGCCGGACTCGATCCCGGGACTCCAGGATCATGACCTGAGCCGAAGGCAGACGCTTAACCATCTGAGCCACCCAGGCACCCCTGGGCTCAGTGTTCTTAACTACTACTGTCTCCTGCTAGTCTGTGAACCATGATTCCTACATCTGATGGCTCCAGCCTGCTGGTCTGATGTTGGAACACAGCCTGGCCTTAGCCAGAGGTAGAGAGAGACACCTGTGAATTCCTGCCCTCCTGGAGGCGGGATGCAGAGGTCCTGGGGGTTCTAACTGCTCACGAGTATGTGTGTTTTAAAGGGTGCCATAAATACGACTTAGTTAGAACATAAGAAGGTCCAGGATCCTTGGAATTACCCTGAAAACAATGCTTGTAAATTGTAATTTTACCAGCAGACCCTTGTAAAAAATTCAGTCTTGGGTCACATCCTGGAGCCAGTGATTCAGACTTTCTGTGGGTGAGTCCTCGGAATCTGCATTTTGACAAGCTCCCTGGGTGGTGCTGGTGGCCTCCAGTGTTAGCGATGCACTTGTCCTGAGTCCCCAGGTGCACTGGCACCCCGAGGGGAAGGCACATGGTCATTCTCCTCTGAACAATGGTAGAGCTAAGCCCCAATTAACTCACAGCCCCATTTCACCTTTGTTCTCTCTGCCGAGTCTTCTGCCCTCCACCCTGGATTCGAATCTAACCTGATATTCCATAATCATTCTCCATTCCCTAAACCCCTTGCCTCCCAGACTTGCCCTACTACAAACACTCAAAAGGATTTTTTTTTTTTTTAACAAAGAAAAGCTGGGAGACCCACACACTTGATGTCCAAAATTTAAATGTTACAATGCAAACTAACAAACTATTACATAAAATGTGTCTTGGGCTCCAATCTTGATGTACACAATGCATAACAACAAAATAAAAAAAATGTGTATAATAACATGGTATTTAATAATTGAAAATCAGCAAAATATCAAAGATAACTGATTTTAATTATAATCGTGAAAGACTTGGTTTTCTGTTAATGGGCTGCTGATGTTTGGAACAGCAATAACATACAGGCAACTATAATTCACAAGTTGCTGTATATTGATAATGTAATAGTGTATTTTCTTACTGTCATTTTAGCAAGATGACTCTGTGGTCATAATCAATATTTTCAGATAATTTGTGATCTATTGGTGATATTGCCAAATTAGGAAATTTTTTCTCCAGGCATGCTATTCCTTAGGTAGTTTTTCTCTGAAATTAATTTTTGTGTTTTCGTTGGGATATAATTTACAAACAATAAGGCACACAAATTCTAAATGGAACATTTCAATGAATTGTTACAAAGGTATATACTCATGTATTTATTACCTCCATTAAGATTTTCATAGTTACTTAAAAATTAATTTTATTTTGGAGAAACTTTGTTCTGTTGAGGCAATAGTTACTGGAATTATCAATAAATGTTTTAAAGCAATTCTTATATTTGGAAATAAACCATGGATTTTAAATTTCACGTTTAAACTTTATAACTGAGTCACCTATGATAAATTATTGGTATTGCAGAGAGTGTTGTATATTTATTTTACTCTCTGTCTCTTTCCAACCCCTCCAGGTTCTGCCAATAGAATGTGAATTTTATTATTATTATTTTTAACCAACAGTATCTCCAGTGCTGAGAACAGTGCTAACGGTAAGTAGATGTTCAGTAAATATTTGCTAGATAAATAAATGTAATTTGGGCTCAAAGGTATTTTGAGTTCTGTGTGATTCTGCCTGATCTCAAACAGGACACCTTATTTTATAAAAGTATTTGTAAGCAAGGTTCAATCTGTCTTTAGGAGAGACACCACCTCAGATTAGATTATGAAGCACATGCTTATGCATCATGCAAAACCATGCCTCTTTTCAGTGTTCTTCAAGGACAGGACATTGGATTTTCTGGTGCTTTCCAGCTGGTGGTCAACCTGGTCTGCTATATAGGAGGGGGTCTTAAGGCTACAGTTCTTTTGGGCTGAAGAGCAGATGCATCCTCCTTGATGTGCCAGTAGTAAAGACCTCTGTAGAAGGTGAAGGAAATGTCAGCTAGTGTGGTACAAAGACACTAAGATGGCCCCCAGTGATCCCCACCTTCTGGTATTTGCACTGTTGTGTGATCCCCACCTTCTGGTATTCACACTGTTGTGTAATCCCTTCCCCTGAGTGTGGCCAGGACCTATGGCTTGCTTCTAACCACCAGAATGTGGAATACAGGATAGGATGTTACTTCCATGATTACATTGTATAAGGTTGTAACCTCTCTCTTGCTAGCAGACTCTCTCCCTTGCTGCCATATTGGGGAGCCCCATTTGACAAGGACCTGAGGGTTGAGGGCGTCTTTTGGCTAACAGCTGGCTGGGAACTGAGGCTCTTAGCCCAACAGCCTGGAAGGAACTGGATCCTGCCAACAACAACATAAACCCCTTAAATTATAAGCTTGGAAGCAGTATCTTCCCCAGGTGAACTTTCAGATGAGCCCCTAACCCTGACCAATACCTAGATGGTGGGCTGGTGGGAGACTCTGAAAGAGAGAACCCAGGTAAACTCTGTCTGAATTCCTGATGCACAGAAACTGTGAGAGAATAAATATGTGTTGTTTCAAGGTGCTAAGTTCACGGTGATTTGTTATGCAGCAATAGATAAGTAAGAAGAAGGAAGGTCTCATAGTAAGAACTTCCTTCCATTTATATTGATTTAGGCCATATACTTTATTGCCATTACTTAATGTAATCTGTATAACATATAACAGCTCTAATAACTGGTTGCTCCCATCCACACTTTACAGATGAAAAAAAACAAAGATTCATAATTTAAGGGACTTATACAAGATCACCCAGTTTTAATAAAAATTATTTATATATATTATTTGTATATATAATATATATCACAATTATAATATGTAATGTAATATAATGTAATACAATGTCATGGTTGTGATGCTTAGCACCGAATTTGACACATCGAAGCACTTAGTAAAATGGTGGCTGCTTTTATTATTATTGTGGTTGTTATTTGAAAAAGAAGTGTTCTAGGAACCAGGAAACCAATAATCCCAGTCTGTATTTGGGCAGGACACTTTTCATCTGGGTCTCAGTTTCCATGTCTATAAACTGAGGTGAGTTTGTTCCTCTAAGACACTGGCCACCAAGCTTCTCTCACCATGTTCCCTGCCAGCCAGACACCATTCAAGTGGTGAGTCATCCTCTACTTTCTAGTTGGTCACAGTGTTACCCCCGTCTGACCAGTTCAGCCTGTCAGGGCTCCATCTCCCCTGAACTGCGCTGGGAAAAGCAAACAAAGAGCAAATACAGCCTTTCCCTCCACTCTGGGCTCCACCAAGCTCTCTGCCCCAGCCCCTCTGTCCTCCCAGCTATTACGTTGGGGCTGTTTCCTCCCAGCATAGGGATGAAGCCAACCTAGATCTAGAGACCTGGGTTCAAATCCTGACTCCACCACTTAACTAGCTGGAAAACTTATCCTCTTTGAATCTCACCTGTAACATGGGGAAGAGAGCAAGTACCTCTTTGGGTTGTCATATGAAAGGGGAGAATCGTGGACCGTGTTCCGCAGAGATGCCCATGGCATGCAAGGGATTTTAAAAGGCTCTGCTTGTTATGGTTAAGTCCTTAGGATTCCTTCTGGTTGGAATGAACCATTACTCTGGAGGACCACGTGGGCTCCAGTACTAGGGCAGAATTCCGTTTGGTTTTACTGTCTCAGCTTCTCCAAGGCAACAGTTTTTCCAAGAATGTTTCCCCAAGGTCAAAGGGATGCAGCCAGTCCTTCCGATCGAGGGCAGGCACTCAAGGACCACGGGGCATCTCAGGAGGGAGAAAAAGATTGTTTCCTGGAGAGGATCACCAGGGACCAGTGGGTCCCTTCTCTTCTAGGACAGAGCACATTGCTGGTGCATTTAGAAACCATGTTCATCTTTGGAAACTCTGTTGATCAGAATCCCAGCTGACTGCCTTCCTGGGCCCTTGATTCTTGACCTTTTAAATGCCCTGGAGCCAGCCTGTCTGCTGCTAGAGTCCAAAGCTCCACTAATGGGTAAACAAGGCATTCTGATAGAGGAGGGATTGGGCTGGCTGGATCCCATCGGAGAAGATTCTGTCAGCCTTCGTGCACACTTCTGCCCAAAATGATGCCGGTAACTCTGAAGTTACAAGGGGGGGTGCAATTCTTTCTCATCCCAAGGATATGTAGACGGAGCTGGAAGAAGACATGGAGAATGTTTTGTGAGGGTGTGCGGAAGTTGTGGATGCCATAAGCTGGGAGATGAGAATACCCCCTTTCTCCAGCTTACCTCCCCGCACTAGGAGCCACAAAACAGCAGTCTGCAGCCATTAAAAGTGCAGGCAGTGATGAGCATCTCTGTGTTACGTGGGGAAACTGTTTCCTGCCTCAGTGAGTGATTAGACCCTCCCAGGGAGTCATCCCTTGGTCTCTTCCTGCGTTTGGTAGAATGCCTGTAGCAACCTATTATGTCCAGCAGGTGCTCAGTATATGCTTTGTGGGTCTGAGTACATCCATGAGGGGCCTGTTACAAAGGTTGGAGAAAGGCGTTCAGAAATACATCCTCAAAAATAGAGTCCAGTTCAGTTCATTCCATGGTCTTCATCAGGTCAAGTGCCTTCCAAGAATTGGGGCCAACTTTCCTTTGTACCTTTCTCCTACTTACCACCACAGATGCAAGCCTGCCTCCAACCAGAGCACAAAGGTAGAGTAATTTGCAGCTAGAATCCAACAAATCCAGTTCTCAGAATCCTAGGTTGGAGTTTGGGACTCACTCACGAGCTGGAACAATGGCAGGACATTTCAGGAGCCACCCTCGGTCGGTAGGACATAACATAGCAGTTAAGAATCCATGCTTGGAAGTCCAGAAAACCTGAGTTCAATTTCTGCTTTTCTCACTTCCTGTTCTCTGAGCCTCACCATCATCACTAAAAAGCGGGGATAATACAACCTTCCCCATGAGATCGCTGGGCGGGTTCAATGCGGTCACATATGTTCAGTACCTGCCACAAGTGTATACTCAAAAGGTGGTCACCCTTGGGGCGCCTGGGTGGCTCAGTTGGTTGAGCCTCCGACTCTTGGTTTCGGCTCAGGTCATGACCTCCGGGTTGTGCGATCGAGCCCTGCATCAGGCTCCACACTCAGTGCAGAGTCTGCTTGGGATTCTCTCCCCCTTGCCCCCTCTCCCCACTGTCAGTAAATAAATAAATTAATTTTTAAAAAGTGGTCGCCCTGATTGTGTTATTATCACCTCCACTATTATCATCAATCATTATTACAAACTCTTTATTATTACAATTCATTATTTCAGGGTCGCCGCCATGGCCACGCCCATCTGAGGGGCAAACCTCAAGCCCTTCTCTGCTGTGAGGCTCTCCAGGTCAGGGTTTGGGTAAAGCAATGGTGCTTAGGCACCAGAAACAGAAGCCAGGAAGAGGGTGCTGATATGCATGGGGCATCAAGCCTGTTGCTGGGACTTAGTCTAATTATATCTGGCAGCTCATTGCCCCCAGAGCAGTGCCTGCCCCCCAGGAGGACGGATCACGTTTCTGTCTCCTGAGTAAGCTGACTTGGGTCATCTTCAGAGTCCTGAAGTGTTCTCCCTGTTCCATCCCCTGCAGTTTGGCAACTGGCTGAGTGCTCATTTGGGCACGGATGGGTTGGGGGGTGGGGGAGGAGAGTCTGGGAGGCTATGGCTATGGGGGCACTTTGTGTGGGGAGGAGTTGCTGAGCTCCTGGAAACAACCCCTGGATTTGGAAATAGAATGATCAGGAATGTTCAGCTGTTTGTGGGTCATTTTGACCTCCTCCCAGGTCAGGTCACACATGTGCTCCTGGCCACACACGCTGGCCGAAATTAGATACCAGACACACTCCCACTCCTCGCTCTGGTTGCAGGCACAGCTCCACTGCTACTCACCAGATCCCTCCCTCCACAGGCTCTCAGTCCCTCTCTCTCCCTCTCTTTCCACTGGGGATGGAAGGCAATGGTCACTCACCTGCTGACACACCCTCCATGCTTCCCTGTGGCCCCAAGCTCTTGCTCAGGCTAATTTCCCCAGTCTCCGAGGCTCTGCATGACCTGGCCCCAGCATACCTTTCCAGCAGGATCGGAGGATGGGCGGGAGCTGGGGTTTGGGACATTTGTTCCCCAGCTCCTTTGTGTCCCCCAGCTTAAGGTCACAGCTCCTAACAAGCAGCCCCTCTGCTGACGGCTCTCTCTCGAGATTCTCAGACCACAGCCTCCCCTGACCCTTCAGGCTCTCGATGGCTCCGTCTCCTTGTGCCCCCACACTCTGCCACAGCTCTGTGAACCGTGCTTCATGAAATTAGCCTCTTGGAGTGTGTTCTGTTTCCGATGGAGATGCCGGCCAAAGCAGGTAATAAAGATGATAAACCTGACCAAACTTTGACCCACTTCCAAGTGGCCCAAGCTGACGGCTCATGAGGTACTCTGTCCGGGGATGATTATTTTGGTTACTATTTATAAAACTGATGTAATGATCACAAATGCCGTGCACCAGTTTCTGTGTGAATGGGTCCGTATACGCTGTCTTCATGTCACAAGTCCATGAATTGGGTGTTTTCTCATTTCTTCGATGTGAGAAATAGGACTCAGTACACCACTGACTGAAAGCTCCACTAATGGCATAGAAGAACTCGGGAAGACCCAAGCATCCCACCAGAGTCCCCACTCCTGTTCCTCTGGCCCCCAACCCAGCTGTCGTGGGTCTCCCAGGACTTCTGAAAACCCCCTGAGCATGGTGGGGCACAATCAGTGCTAACTGCTTTCTCTCCTTTATTTTTCCCCAGCAACGCTGGGAGATGGGATCTCCTCGAGCCCATTTTGCAGATGAGTAGACTGAGGCAGAGTCACTTGATCTTCCCAAGACCACCCAGGGAGTCCGAGATGGAGGTGAGGATTCCAGTCCCCATTGGTCTCACCCAAAGCCTGGGCCCTTAACCACGAGCACCTCGGACCCCATTTCAGGGTGAGCTTCATGGAGACACAGGCTGTTCTTACGATGCAGTCAGGAGAAGCACCCTGTTGACTGGGAGGACTGTGGATCCGGGTTGCCTTGGACAAAGGGCCCAGGGAGACTTCCGTTCCTTCTCCTCTCCTCCTCGCTCCCCTGGGTCCAGGACTGGCTCCAGCTTCTCCAGCTCAGACAGCCGACTGCAGGACCCGTGTGCACGTCACCTCCAGATGGAGGCTCACATCCCTGCTGGGTGGTCCCAGGTGAGACTCTGCCGGTGCCCAAGGCAGGTGGACTTTGGAGACTGGATCAGGGTCGTCTGGGAACACTTGCTCGCTTTGAGTTTCTATAAACCTTCCAGAAGCTTGGGGTAGCCATGAGAATGAGCTTGCAGACCTTTAAGGACAGGGAGTGTCACTTCCCCAGGGCTCTAGCTGCTGCTCTGACACCCAGGGATGTTTGGGGAGGTCTGGCTGCCCCACGGGCTGCCTCAAGCAATGACGGAGCGAGGAGTGATGCTGCGGCAGGTCCGTTCCTGGGAGACCGGGGTCCTCTGCCAGTGACTTTGCTCTAGGGCTGCCCAGAGGCTTTGCTAACCATTCCTGAGGCTGCATGGTGGTCCAGCTTCCACCCAGGCTCCCTCCAGCCCCATCTCCTCCCCTGCCAGTCAGACGTGATTTTCGGTCTCTCTCAGCTTCCTAGACGTTGCTCTCATGCACACATCCCCCCAGGAAAATCCTTTATGAATACTCCTGCATTGGGGTCCACTTGTCAGAGGACTTGGACTAAACACACACACTTGCACACTGTCCCAGACTCGTGGGGGTTTTCAGAAGTCCTGGGAGACCCACGACAGCTGGGTTGGGGGCCAGAGGAACAGGAGTGGGGACTCTGGTGGGATGCTTGGGTCTTCCTAAGTTCTTCTATGCTATTTTCATAGAGATAAAAGCTCCCTCCAGACTTCTGCCGGTAAAAGGAGTGGTTTATAAAGGGCTCAGAGCGACAGAAGATCTCTGTGGGGAAGGACGACAGCACGATCTTGAATACACGTGTGCCACATACGGGTTCGCTTACCTGTCTGGCGCTCATGCTCCTGACCTGGGAAGTGGGTAAGAATCCTTCCCTCCGCAAGGGATGTTCCGAGCCTGAAGTAAGAGCAGGTGTGTAATGTGTTTGCATATCGTCTGGCAAACAGCAAGTTCCCAATATATGGTGGAAATTTAGGGTCCCAACTTCTGAAAACCTGTTCACATCCCTAAAAAGTCTGTAGATTCATAACTCCCCCCCCCCCCCGAAGCTACGAATGGGTGGAGCTTGATGGCAAAGGTTTCTTGAATTTTCAGAACCCTTATAAACCCTAGAAATGTTATCACAGGTGGGGTTGAGAAAGCTTTGGTTTCATATCCTGGTGCCGCAGCTGGTTCTTTGAGGAATGTTGAACAAGTTACACATCACCTTTGTGCCTCAGTCTGTTCATCTGTAAAATGGGCCAAATGATGGAATCTACCTCATAAGGTTGGTGGGGGATCCAAGGTGCAGTGAATACAGAGTTTAGCCCAGTGCCTGGAACATAGTGAAGGTTCAGTAAGGAACTGTAATATCTATAATCCTTATTATTATTGTCATTGCTATTAATAAACTTCTGAGCTTAATGCCCCTCTGATCCCTGGACTTGGGTCTTTGGACTTTGAGGTAGAACTTGTGGGTGGTGGTCTAGGCTGACCTGGGGGCCAGTTTACCCATGTTTGGCTCAGTCTTCCATTGGTCCCTGTTCTCATCTCCTTAGCGGATGAGGGGGATGAGCCATGCCTTGCTTCAGTCTCCTCATTTGAGAGATGTTCTTGCCACATGCTCATTTATCTGTTGAATGGGAACACCTGCTCATTCCCAGCACCCAAGGATGACTGTCCATCAGTGAGAGGCTCTGAAAAAAAAATTAATTAACAACTTGGGGTCAGGAACAGGTAGGGTTAGAGAATGGGTCAGCCCTTAGCAAATACAAAATGCTAAATAATGAATAGCTTTTATCCATTTGCTTAAATCACTCCTCCTATTGATTTGGCTTAATGAGGCCACCGAGCCTCAAATGAACCAAGACATATGCTCTCAATTCCATCACTTGAGAAATTTCGTCATGTTTCAAAACAGGCAGAAAGTCTTTGAGTCCAATTTTGAGACCTTCCCTGACCATGATTGGTTTTAAGGGATCTGGGAGTTGCTGTGTCTTTATTTCAAATTACATTTCTCATCACTCTTTGATTTATTTCTTCTGGTACAGGCTGTTAGACATGAATCTAGGTACTCCCTGATTTGTGTAGAAGGGAAAAAGAAGAAGGAGTGGTGGCTCTGGCACACTGTGATCTCGGAAGAACTTGCTGCGTGCCAGGCACTGTACCAACAGTGCCCGATGGATCATTTCATTTCCTTCTCTCTAGCAGCCTGTGAGGTGGGTACAATGACCCTCAAGGGGCCCAGACCCTAGTTATGAATCATAATTGGTCTAATTTCCCAGGTTTCTTTGCAGCGGGGAGGGCATGGGACACAGGTCTGTCCAAAAGGTCGACTGCAAGAGATTCTGGGAAAACACTTTTTCTCCCAAAAGAAGAGAGGACAGAGGCAGCACTTTCCCCTTGAATTTGGGTGTGATGGCTGGAGCTGTGGTAGCTGTTTTCAGCAGCTGCTGAAGCAGAACACGGAGCTGACCATCTCCAGAATCTTTGTTATGTAAGACAAATGAATCCCTATTAATTTAAGGCATTGCAGTAAGATATGCTATTGCTTGAAGCTGATAGATAAGAGGATGATTCCAAACCAACCTCTAATAGATAAGAGGATGATTCCAAACCTTTCACTCTAGTGCAAAATAAAGTCCTAATACTTATATGCTAAAACTGACCCAGTCCCCCTTCCCTCACAGACTTTAAGACCTTTTATTCGTGCCAGAATGAAACCTTGTTGTACCCATTTAAAAGATGATAATGCAGAGGAATGAAGAGCAAAGATTCACCATTCAAAATTTCAAAGCGGATCCAAGAGCCTTGATGTACACACTGTGGCTTCCCTTCAGAGACCACATGCTGTCTCTCATTGGCTTACCACACCATCCATATTCCTTGGAAGGATGAAAGAGCTATATTGAACCCTGGCCAGTGGTTCCAGGGAGTCTAGAGGGTTGAAACCCAGCACTTAAGGCTTCCATGCTACTCTTCTGGCTTGGGAATTTATGCCACAGCTCTGAAATCCTGGAATTTATTGAATGGTGATTTATGACTATCAGAGGTGCTTATGCAGTGAAGTTGCTTGTATCTTCATGGAGATGGCAGATATCACTCTGATCCTCCGAACGGCTAATAGTCCGAATATTGTCTGTGGACACACATCCATCAATGCTCAAGCAGTGACATTATGCTGATAGAGAATGTTGTTGAGAGCGAGGGGGTGGGAAGGAAGACTTACCAGGAAATGTCAAGATATTTTCTTCCCTAAAGGAAACCACCAAGTCATCAATTCCAAATGTTGAATACAGTGGAGCTTTCTCTAACAAAGGGGCTGACTTATAGTCAGCCTTTTAAGTCTGGCTCCTTTACGCATTTTCAGCATCTTTTCACTTAGTCAAAACCCATTTTAACTCAATTTTGTTTGCTATAAATATCTTGATCCAAGACATAATTCCATCATCATAAGACACTTTATTTTCAGATTTGAGATTTCCTTTTGTTTTTTACCCCCCCAAGGCTTTATTTGCCTTTCATTTCAGTGAAGATGATTCTTATGTTGTTCTTTTCCCAGGCTTCTTTAGTCATTCCATTTCTTTTTTGTACTATTCCCAGAAGTTTCCTGTCCTTTATAGTCATTAAAAAAAAAAAATCTAATTCTTATATAGTGTACCATATGCTAGACACTGTTGTAATTTCTTTACATGTATTGACTCAGTTAATCCTCTCAAAACCCTTTGGAGTCAATACAGTTATTTATCCCCATTTTACAGAGTAAATGTGCTTCAGTCCAGGAAACTGAAGCACAGAGAGGTTAACTAACTTACCCAAGGACACACAGCAAGTATGTAGCCTGGCCAAGAATCAAACTGGGCAGTTTGGTTGCACTTTCAATGCACATTCGCACATGGAATGTCCTCTCCTCTTCACCCCTACCTCTTTACCTGGCTCATTCCTGCTCATTGCTCTCTCTGGGGACCCTTCTATGGCACCCTCACAGTGTGATTTAGATGCCCCAGCTCTGTGTGTATATTATCATACACTGCAATAGCTGATTTCCTTGTCTAACTCCCCAGCAGACTGGGAGCCCTTTATATAATATATATCCGTAGTCAAACAAGTATTAGAAACACCAAAAAGTATAAAGTATAAAAAAGAAAACAAAGAACACCCCAAGTCCTTGGTAACATCTAGGCATCTCTCCCATTTAAAACTTTAAAAATATGTAATATATATATATATAGATAATACATATAATATATAAATAATATATGAAACTTTTCTAAGTTATATATTATATATAATTATAAACATATATTACATAAAGCTTATATAAAACTTACACAAACATATATAATAAACTATACAAAATATACTAGATATTATATATAATAAACATATACATACTATATTATTTATAATAGATAACATGAAATTTACCATTCTGACCATTTTTAAGTTGCATTGGGCGGCATTAAGTACATTCACACTGTTGTGCAGCCATCACCACCATCCGTGTCCAGAACTTTCCATCATCCCAAACTGAAACTCTGTCCCCATAAAACACTAACATCCCACTCTCTTTCCCCCAGCTCCTGGGCACCTCTGTGCATTCTGCTTTCTGGCTGCATGAACTTGCCTGTTCTAGGTCTCTCCTATGAGTGGATTTATACAGTATTTGTCCTTTTGTGACTGGCTTCTTTCACTTAGCATCATGTCTTCAAGGTGCATCCCTGCTGTAGCAGGTGCCAGAACTTTTCTTTTGCAGCTGAAAAACATTCCCTTGTATGGATAGACCACATTTTGTTTAACCATTCATCTGTAAATGGATGCATTTTACCTTTTGGCTACTGTGAATAATGCTGCTCAGGACACTGGTGTATGATGATGTGTTTGGGTCTCTGCCTTCCCTTCCATCGGGCAGATGCCTGTAAGGGGACTTGGGGCATCACGTGGTAACTGCATGTTTCACTCTTTGGGGAACCAGCCAACCATTTTCCACAGTGGGCGTGCCATTTTACATTCCCAGTGACAATGCACGAGGCTTCCCATTTCTCTACGTTCTCACCAATACTTGTTTCATTTTGTTTTGTTTCTTATAGTAGCCATCCGAGTGGGTGTGAAGTGTGGTTTTGATTGACATTTTCCTAGCGACTGATGACGATGAATATCTTTTCATGTGCTGATGGGCCATTTGTGTATTTTCTCTGGAGAAATGTCTACTCAAATCCTTTTTTTTTTTTTTTAAGTTTTATTTATTTATTTGACAGAGAGAGCACAAGTAGGCAGAGCAGTAGATAGAAGGAGAGGGAGAAGCAGGCTCCCCACTGAGCAGAGAGCCCAACGTGGGGCTCGATCCCAGGACCCTGGGATCATGACCTGAGCCGAAGGCAGACGCTTAACTGACTGAGCCACCCAGGTGCCCCGTCTACTCAAACCCTTACTCTGTTTTTTAATAAGCACTTTAAAAATTGAAGTATAATTTATATACAGTAGGATTTACCAATTTTAGTGACTAGTTCCTTGCCTCCTTCCAGTTCCAGGCGTCCCTTGGCTTGCGGCTGCATCTCTGCCTCTGCCTTCACATGGCCTCTTCCCTATAGTTCAGATCTCCTCTCCTTCCTCTCATGAGGACACTGTCATTGGATTTAGGACCCTCCCTAATGCAGGATGACCTCACCTTGATCCTTGCCTTAATCACGTCTGCAGAGACCCCATTTCCAAATAAGGTCATAGTCAGAGGCACCGCCTGTTAGGATATGGACATATCTTTTTGGGGGACACAATTCAACCCACTACAGAGCTCCATAATCAAGTTATAGAACCATCCTATCAATCTTCGCTCAAATTACTTTTGTTTTTCAATTAAAAAAATGAAAATGGGGCCATAGTGTCCTCACTGTGTTATAACGGGCTTCATCCATTTGATGATGGACTATACACCCACCTTTTGCATATCAATAAATTCACATCAAAGTGCTCTCTCGTCATTTAAAAGAAACGCATCTGATAGATGGGAGTTTCTGGAAAGACTAGCGCATGTTATCGTGGACTTGAACCCTCAGAGCCTAGCTGAATGCCTAGCGCATAATAGTCCCTGGTCCGAGTTTGTCGAGTGACTACACGAAAGAGTGAGCTTCCAGGGCGCCTCGAGGATGCTGCTTATGGCTCTGGCAGGCCCGGGCTCGCAGCGTTTCCACACCACCTGTCCTTCCTAGGCGCCACTTGTTTTTCCAGTCCCACATCAGACCAAAATGCCTTGCTCCGCTGGCCTTCTTGAGAAACCTCCAGGCATTTTGCAGCTGACGGCCTGGGAGATCAGAGGTATGTTGCTCCCTCCTTGTCCTCTCCCCCTTCGAGGGTTTTCATTCCAGAGAGGGCTAAGTCAACTCTCTCCAGGTTTTATAAGCTGATAGAACAGGGCTGTCAAATGCTTTTTATGGGAGAAGAAACAGGAAGATGGTTTGTTTTGCAGACAGCGGATTATTGAGTAATTACATTTTTATAGAGCTGTTGTGGGGAAATCACGGCCCCGCTGTCTCCTTTGATGCCAAAAGGCAGACAGCCCCATAAAGATCAGAACAAGCGAAGGTGAAAGGGGTCAGGGACAGAGCTGCCCCTTGGGGAAATGCCCCCTCTTGCCATGTGTTTTGGCGCGTCATACTCATATCAACCTCTCCTGCCTCTTTTCCCCACATATAGAGAAAAGGAGAGACAGGAAAAAAGGTGTCCCCTGGTCGGGCCACCCAGGAGGGCGACAGTGTTGTTTATTCTCCCTCTTTTACTGACTGACTCACTCACTCATTCACCCACCCATTCATTAATTCACTTCCTTATTCATTCATTCATTCATTCAGGCATACATTCAAGGGCTTGGCTACTTGCTGAGGGGCCCAAGGTATATTCGCATTTTTTTTTTTTTCCTGAGGCTCCATTTCTCTGTTCACTGAACACACATGAATCAGGGGCCCACTCTGTGTCATACACTATGGTGATGATGCTGAGCATGACAAGAGCCACGGGGAAGAATGGCAACAGACAGTCGCCCGTATATAAATGTGAGATGCTGTAGTGATAAGCACTTGTATGTGCAATTTGGGGAGGGGGAGAAGCACAGGAGCGCCCCTAACAAGGCATGTGAGCATGTTGGAGAAGCCTTCCCTGGTGACTGGGACCTAAAGGGTGAGAAGGAGTTGTCCAGCCAAGGGGTAGTGAAGGTGGTGGTCGGGGGCAGCGTATGGTAGGGAGAGAATATTCCAGGCCAAGTGAGACAGCCCTGCCCAGGCTCCATGGAAGGGGAGCTCATGAAGCTTCTAAAAGAGCCACGGTGCCCAAGCCAGGCGCTCTTAGGCGAGCCCCATCCCGGATGTGCTGCCCAGAGCTGTGGCCAGGAAATCCCTGTTCAGACCTTGTTCGACTCCATTGCAAAGACGGCCTCCCTTTGCAGAAAGAAAATGTGCCACTGGGCTACCATCTTAGACCCAGCCACCCATCCAGAGAAAGCCCTGCGGGCGCAGGTCTGGAGAAGCTCAGGCAAGCAGCCAGCATGGTGGCCTGGACCGAGGAGGGCCTTTCTTTTCTGCCCTGGCAGGTTCCAGAAAGTTGTTCATTGCTACTCTTTTTCCTGTGAGGTTAGGAACCAGGCTGAGGGCCTGGTTTTTTACTGGTCCCATCTGGAGACAAGTGTTTCAAATCAAGTTGTCCACTTCTCTGATTTTAAAGATGGCAGCCTCTTCTGGAGGCTCCCCGTCCCCCACGCTGATTTCTGGCTGCGAGACAAATACCTTAATAAATGACCATTTGGTCGCCCAACCCTACTGTGTGTGTTTGGTTTCCTGCTGCAACCTCCAGCCAGAGTCCCGAGGTGTCTTTCTTAAAGGGGTGGAAGAGATGCAGGCCCTTTCTGGTTTTTCTTCTGTTTATTTGCTGTCAGTTGTCAATGCTCCACAAGGCAGCTTTCCTCTGGGGAGGAAAAGCCTTTCCAAAGTCTTTCCCTCTTTCTGTCAGATATAGGCCCTCCCGAGGCCCCCGGAGCTGCTGGCTGGAACGGAGGGGAAAGTCCCAGCTCTGGCCCCCTGGACACCTAGCCTTTGGGGGCTGGGCACTGAGGCAGCAGCTGGGGTGGGGAGCACAGAGCAGGGGATGAAGAAGGGCTCAGACCACATTGCAGCCCCAAAGCACTTTAGCTGGGCTTCCAAGGAATCAAGGCCACAGACTTTTGGGTGGTAAGCAGAGGCCATTTCCCATAATTGAGGTGGAGGAGCCCTTTCAAAGGAACCACCGTGTCTCCCAGCGGGGAGGGTGCTCGGTTCCCCTCTGCCGCGCCTTTGCTCAGGCTGTGCCCACTGCCCGAGACACGTTGGGAGGGCTGTCACTTATGGAGGGTCCAAGGGGCACGAGGGCCTGTCTAAGTGCTGGGGATGCAGCCACGGACCAAACAGAGCACGTCCCTGTCCCCATCAAGCTTATGTTTAAGGATGAGAAATGAATTGGCATGGAAAGAGATCCATGATGGGGACAAGTGCTGGTTAAGGATAATCGAGCCGGATAAGGAGGTAGGCGGTCAGGGGAGGCTGGCTGGCTTAATGGAAGATGGTTGGTGAAGGTCCGGAGAGGCAGGGAAGCCCCATGCCATCTGTGGGAAAACCATCCCTGGTGGAGGGAATAAAATGTCCAAAGTCCTGCAGGCAGGACAGAGCGTGGGGTGTTGGATGCACAGCCAGGCATCCAGATGAGGGGTGAGCCAAAAGACGAGAACAGGGAGGGAGGTAGCTGGACAAAGAGGCCATGTTGGGCCTCATGGAACCCTTCTGTAAGGAGTTTCGGCTTTTATCCCAAGTTGAGAAAGGGCCCAACTGAAGGGTTTGAGGAGAGTGACGTGATCTTATCTATGTTTTTGAAGGGAGAAAGGGGTTGCAGAAATTAACATATACTAGCTTGTCTTCCCAGTTCACGAAGTGGTACTTTTATCGTTCCCATTTCATAGATGCGAAAACCGAAGCACGGAAAGCTTAAGTAATTTGCTCAGGGTCCCCCAGAAAGTGAGGGGCAGAGCCAGGACTGGACCTCAGTCGTCTAGTGCCAGAGCCTGTGGTCAGGCACCGCCACCTCTAGAAGCCTCCTCTGTGTTCTCCCAAGCTGGGTGAGAAGCCCCTAGGGGTTTAACATTTCTGCGCCTCCATTTTCCTTAAAATGGGAATGACAGAAACTGTTCTTGCTTTATTTAATGCGCAGAGCTGTTGGCAAAACCAAATGAGATAAGCTGCAAAATAAATCATCATGCAAATGAATATTGTTATAAAAACTAGTTCCTATTTATTGAGCACCCACTGGGAGCCAAGTCCTGCTTACCGGGTCTCAGTTAGTCACCAAACAACTCCATAGTGTAGGTGCTGTTATTATCCCATAGAGACTGGGGCAGAGAAAATGATCAAGAAATTTGGAGTGAATTAGCAGAGATGATTTGGTAGGATTCTTTTCTTTTTGCTGCACTGAGGCGTTGGGAGTGCTCTTGGAGCACTGGAGTTTCCTCATCTCCAATGCATCTGGTAATATGTAGTACCATAAGATTTGTGAGCCATCTGGGTCCCCCCCTAGGAAGCAGTAAGTTACCTGTCTCCTCTGCTTCCTTCAGGTGATACTCTATGCAAATAATGCTTGCAAAGAATTCACATCCCTCCAAATATTTATAATGCAAATGATATCATAACATACCCTCTTGCTTATTTCATTTAACAATATGCCTCAGAGATGATTTCATTACGATACATATAGACCACTTTGTTCCTTTCAAGAGTTACCTCGTATTCTATCCTGTGGCTGGTTCCTGATTATTCTCTTTTGCTATGAGCCATGCTGCACTGTTATTGCGTGGAGGGTATTGGTTGGGTAAACATCCAGAAGAGGTTTTGTAGTCCCTCCTTATCCACAGTTTCTCTTTCCATGGGTTCAGTACTCGTGGTCAACCACCACCTGAAGGCGGGTGATCCTGACAATAATACATCAGCAGGTCACTAGTAGCTTCACGCTATGTCTCAATGCCTATGACATCCTTGTATCTCATCTCATCATGGAGGGACTTTATCATCTCACACCATCACAAGAAGAAGGGTGAGTACAGCACATTAAGATATTTTGAGAGAGGGGCACTGGGTGGCTCAGTCAGTGAAGCATCTGCCTTCGGCTCAGGTCATGATCTCGGGGTCCTGGGATGGAGTCCTGAGTTGGGCTCCCTGCTCAGTGTGTGTGTGGGGGGGGTCTGTTTGTCCTTCTGCCCCTCCCCCTGCTCATGTTCTCTCTCAAATAAATGAATAAAATCTTAAAAAAAAAGATTCTGAGAGAGCAAGCACATTCATACAACTTTTATCATAGTGTGTTAATTGTTCTATTTTATTATTAGTTATTGTTGCTAACCTCTTACTGTGCCTAATTTATAAATTAAACTTTATCATAGGTATGTATATGTAGGGAAAAACATAATATATGTGGGGTTCCGTACTATCCGTGGTCTTAGGCACCCCACAGATAATGGCGGCGGGGGGCTACTATATACATACATTTCAATTTTGGATGGACATTGCCAAGTTGCATTTCCTAGAGACTGTATCAGTTTATACCATCTACCAGTAACAAATGAGAGAGCTTATTTGTCTATAAGCTTAAAATATAGTGTATCATCAAACTTAAAAGATACCATACTGTGAGATCTTGTTATACCTATTGCTTTTGTGATATGCTTATTTTTGACTTAACATTAATTTACAGACATCTTTCTGTTTCAAGAAATATTTTCCCACAAAATAATTTTTAATAGCTCTACAATATTCCATTGCATGGATGTACCATAGTTTATTCTATTAGGTCCTTATCATATCTTTAATTTTTTAAAAACTAAAAAAGGCCAATCAATTTGACTGTTAAAATTAAGAATTTTGCTCATCAACAGGCATTAAAAAGATTAAGATCACATTATAAGCTGGGAGACAGTACAATGCACACAACTAAGAAAGGAGAGCATTATCGAGCGTACGGAGAGTTTTTAGAAATCAAGAAGTATAGCTCAACAACCCAATAGAAAAGTGGGCAAAATGCATGAACAGAGCTATCAAATGAGCAAACACTTGTGGCTGATAAATTTATGAAGAGATGTTGAGCATCATAAATGATGAGGCAAATCAAGACCAGCATAGGATACTCTTTTCCATTCCACTATTTTGTTTGGCAAAAATTTAAAAAAGGAAAAAATCTGACAAGCCAAGGCTTAGAAAGTATGTCAAGTGCAAAGGGAATTCAAATTGGTGCATCCACTTTGGAAAAAATGTTTCGTGTTATATCTTCATGATGAAAATTCATACATCCTCTGTTCTAGTCATTTTTCTCTTGGGTATATACCCAAGAAAAATAAGAACGTACCCAGTGCTCCTGTAGCAACAGCTGGAAACATACTCAATGCCCTTTGGTGATAGAGTAAATGAATAAAGTGGTTGATGTGATAATGCACTTTAAAAAAAAATTGAGGCAAAATTCACACAACAAATGAACCATTTTAGAGTGAATAATTGGGTGGTATTTGGTGTATTTGCTATGTTGTCCAACACCACCTCTTTCTAGTTCCAGAACATATTCATTATCCCCAAAGGAAACCCATAGTCATTAAGTTGTGACACCCCTGATAATGAGCTTTTATTGGCTCTCTCCCCTTCTGCTGTGGTCTGAATGTTTGTGTCCCTCTCCAAGTTCCTATGTTGAAACCTAATCACCCCTCCCCCACCGCCCTGCTGCCCCAAGGTGATGGTATTAGAAGGTGGGATCTTTGGGAGGTTATTAGGTCTTGGGGTGGGGGCAAAGCCTTCATCCATGGCATTAGTATTCTTTCTCACCAGAAAGAATCCAGACTTGGCACTTTGATCTTGGACTTCCTATAGAACTGTGAGAGACTCATTTCTGTTGTTTATAAAATATGATCTATAATTTATTGTATATGTTATATATAATCATATATGTGGTAACTTCTTTTACATATATGTGATCATATATGATTATATATTTCTCTGCATAGTAAAAACATTTGTAAAGAACTTACCCAGTGTTGTTAACGGTGGTGTTAATGGTGGTTTCTCTATGTGATGGGATTATGAAGTGCCTCTTTTCTAATTTCTGCATATCTATATGGATTGGATGTTTTTAGCTAGTAAAACCAACAAAGAGCCAACAATTCTATATTACTTAAATCTATGTAGTGGTGGTAAGTTCTTTTGCTGGCAACACCATGCTAGATTTCACAAGTGTACCCCCAACCCGTCCCTCCTCGGTCTAGGGGAGTGAGTGAATCCACACCATCCTTTAAATCATGTTGCTTTCATTCCACAGAATCCACATTTTATCCCCAGTAACTCTTCCTCCCCATCTTAAAAGCCATTTGAAAAACATGTTCCCTTTCTGTTGGCTTCTTTTTCCACTGTCTTGGCCAAGTTGAGGTCGTTTGGTCTATAGTGGCTCTCTCTCTGTCTCTTTTTTTAAAGACCAGTTGCTGTGAAATATGATGTTCATCTGTGATATAGACGAATACAAATGGCCTTGTCAACCAGTGTGTAATCTGATGACAGGGTTCTGGAAGATTCTGTATGGGGAGAGATCTTCCGTCTCCGACATTTGAAACCCAGAGATGTAGCAATTTTAGAAAATTGGAAGCATGAGTGGCAAACAGAGAACAAAAGGAAAAATAAGTCTTGGTGTGGGCCATGTGGTTATTCTTCCTCACCTGGAACATCCTGCCTGGAACGATTTCTTCTTTACATGTCCCTTGGCACATGGTTACTCTTCTGGTCTGACTTTGAAATGGGCTTTTATGGTAAGGAAATGAGACACAACTGTGTGTCTTTCTTTCTTTTCTTTTTTTTTTTTTTTTTACTATTATTCTGGTAAAATATACATAACATAAAATTTAATGTTTTAATGATTCTAAGTACCCAATTCAGTAGCATTGAGTGCACTCACAATGTTGTGCAACCATCACCACCATCCATCTCCTGAACTTTCTCAACATCCCAGAGTGAAATTCTATTCCCCTTAAACAGTAACTTCCCAACTCTCCCCTCCCTCAGCCCCTGGCAAGCACCACTACTTGCTGTCTCCATGAATTTGACTATTCTGGATCATGTCAAGGCACCATCATGCAGTAGTTGTTCTTTTGTGTCTGGCTTCGTTCATTTAGTATGATGTCTTCAGGGTACATCCACATTGTAGCATGTGTTAGAATTTCTGTACTTTTTAGGGCTGATGAATATTCCATTGTATGTAGAGACCACATTTTGTTTATCCAGTCATCTGTTGATGAGCATTTGAGTTGTTTCCACTTTGTGGGCTGTCATGAATAATGTGGCTAGAAACCTGGATGTACATAGGTCTGTTTGGGTCTCTGCTTTTGATTCCTTTGGGTATGTACCCAGAAGTGGAAATGGCGGGATCAGATGGTAGTTCTGTGTTCAGTTTCTTGAGGAGCCATCATACTGTTTCCCACAGCGGCTGCACCATTTTCCAGTCTCACCAGGGACAAAGCAGGAGGGCTCCAGTTTCTCCACATCTTTACCAACACCTGTTATTTTTTCTTTCCCTTTTTTTTTAATTTTTAAAATTTTTTGATAGTAGCCATCCTAATGGGTGTGATGTGGTATCTTATGGTTTTGGTTTGCCTCACTTTTATTTTGAATGTAGTCTGGGAATCTTTCTTCCTGTGGGTATGGTTCTTTTAAAAAAATTTTTTCCATTAAATATATATATTTTTTTATTTATGAGAGAGAGAGAGAGAGAAGAAGTGTGAGCAGGGGGAGGGGCAGAGGGAGAAGCAGGCTCCCAGCTGAGCAGGGAGCCTGATGTGGGGCTCAGATACCAGGACCCTGGGATCATGACGTGAGCCAAAGTCGTCCCCTGGGTGTGTGGTTCTAGGCATCTTTTTCAGAACCGGAGAGCCCTTGGTGCTCAGAAAATTGAGTTACAGATAAAATGTAACATTTTTAGATATTTCAATCACAGACTGATGGGTGTGTAAATTTCTTGCCTTGTTTAGGAAATTCTTCTTTCTCTACTTTAAACCATACAAAACTTTTTGAAAGCCTATTCTCTTTCTTAATTTTTTTTTTGCATAAACATTGGAATAGAAAGTACTTTTTGTGTGTGTGCAAAGAATAAAAGAAATATTAACTCTCTGATTCCCTGATGTCTTTCTTTGAAAAATTTTCCCAGTCCAACTTCTGACACCTGTTAATTGCACCAGGAGGACTGATTAGAAGCAGCTGTAAATTCTCAGTCCATTTAGCACAGTTGACCCTTGAACATCATTGGGCTTAGGGGTACCTACACATGGCACAGTCAAAAATCTGTACTTAACTTTTGACTCCCACCAAGTGTAACTACTAATAGCCTACTATCAACTAAAGGCCTTACCAATAATAGAAACAGTCGATTGACACATATTTTGTATGTTATGGGTAGTATATACTGTATTCTTACAGTAAGTAACTAGAGAAAAGAAAGTATTATTTAGAAAATCACAAGGAAGAGAAAATATATTTATAGTGTTATACTGCATTTATTGAAAAAAAAAAATGTCTGTGTGTAAGTGGACCCACGCAGTTTAAACCTATGTGGTTCCAGGGCCAACTATAATTCTTTAAAACTTGCCCACTCCTAACACCAATGTAACATGGTCTTGCCAAAAATAAACCATCCTCGAACTAATTAAGTCTCTAAATTCCACTGTAATTTGCAGAAGATACGGAGGACAGAGGAACACATTAAAATGGCACCATGGGAGGGCGCCTGGGTGGCTCAGTTGGTTAAGCGACTGCCTTCGGCTCAGGTCATGATCCTGGAGTCCCTGGATCGAGTCCCGCATCGGGCTCCCTGCTCGGCAGGGAGCCTGCTTCTCCCTCTCCCGCTCCCCCCTCTTGTGCTCTCTCTCTCTCTCTCACTCTCTCTCTCAAATAAATAAATAAATCTTAAAAAAAAATAAATAAAACGGCACCATGGGGGGAACACCCGCAAAATTCCAGATTGTGGATATTCTCTGGAACAAAAGACCTGTGCCAGGCGGGATAATGGCCCCTAAATATTTCCACATCCGAATCCCTGGAACTTGTGAAATAGTAAGTATCATGTCTCTTACGTACTTACAAGAGAGAACAAGGGAGCAGATGAGATTAAAGTTGCTAAGTAGCTGACCTTGAGATGGGGAGATGCTCCTGGGTCATCTGGGTGGGTCCAGGGTCATAAGTGAAAGAAGGAGGGAGAGTCAGTTTCAGAGCGATGTGAGGTGAGAAAGAGCTGACGGACCACCGCTGGCTTTGAAGATGGGGAAGGGGGCCGTGAGCCAAGACTCCCATGCGCTCGGAAAAGGCAAGAAAACAGATTCTCCCCCTAGACCCTCCAGAAGAGCACGGCCCTGGTAACACCTTGATCTTAACCCACTGGGACTCGAGCGAGATTTCCGGTCTCCATAACCGTAAGCATTATTGTGTTATTTTAAGGCAATGTTTGTGGTTATTTGTTACAGCAGAAATGGGAACCAAAAAATGACTTACGTACTTCAGGGAAGAAAATGCGCATTAAAAATGGAGACTGTAGCTGGCACGGTCCTGTGTGTCCCCACACGGGTGGCCCTGAGGACAGCTGCAGACAGCTTCTTACAGACCAATGCCTTCCTGTGTCCTGTCTCTGCCTCAGCGTCCCCTCCGGCGGCTGAAATGTGCTGGCTCTGCCTAGGGGGTAGGCAGGAAGTGCTGGGCTGTTAATGCCCCAGGAGCAACCTTCAACGAGGACATGGGAGGTGGTGGGCGGTTGTGAAGTGTGTGCTCTAGAGCTATGGTTTATTAGTGTGCACTTTACTGGCTCTTGTGTTTTCTTTGGGTCATTTCTGCAGTCCCTCGCCATGCTTCCTGGGGTCACCTCCCAAATCAACTCTTTGTACCCAAATCCTTGTCTCTGGGTCTGCTTTTCTGGGAACTCATACAGACCCAGAGACTAAGAGAGATTTAAGAGACATATCAGCCACACATCTGTGCCTGAAACTACCTGGAGCTTATTTGGATCCTGATTCAAACCAATTAAAAAAAACAAAACTGAAAACAAAAGCAAAAACCCCCACAACCCCATGAATGACATATATGAGATAAGCAGAAGTCTGAACACCAGGCTGGACATGTGATATTAAGAAAGTATTGTTAAATTGTTAAATTTTGGGGGTGTGATAATGGTATTGTGGTTATGTTAAAGCAAGAAGTTCTTACTTTTTAGAGATACATTCTGGAATATTTATGAATGAATTGACAGTGGGTCTGATGTTTGGAATTTGCTTTAAGGTGATGCAAGAGATGAAGAAAGGAGAAGGTAGTTGGAACAAGAGCCCTGAGCCAATAACTGTCGAGGCTAGGAGATGTCCAGGGGGCTCCTTTTACTACTTCCCTGACTTTGCCTCCTTCCATATATGCTAGAAATTTCCAGAATTACAAAGTGCCCACTTGAATTAGGTTACTGTTGAGCAACTGTAGTTAAGAGCATGGGCTTTGGGGTCACATCAGCTTGGGCGAGTCTAACCCTGACTGACTCAGATGGTTGATTCTATGTGGGGCTGGGACAAGCAGTGAGAGAGGGGGGGATGGTGGCAGGGGGTGCAGGGGGAGGAGAGAGGAATTGGGAGGGAGGTAATTCCAAGCAAAGGAAGCTTTGTGAGTAAAGACACAGAAGGGACAACAGAACGGAAGAACAGGGCTTGAGGCAGGGAGACTGGATTTGAGTCTGAGTCAGGGTCATGCATAATAAATAAATATAGATAATTTAAATATATGTGATATATATAATTTATATACAAATCTAGAACTTAAAAACTATACATTTTAATTATATTTTTAAGTTGTAATTTATACATATGTATATAAATACTATGTTTATATATATTATTTAAATAAGAATTTATTATATTATTTAAATATAAATGCATATTATATATTATGTATTTATATATTTATCATTATATATTATTTATATATATATAGAGAGAGAGAGAGACAGAGAGAGAGAGAATGAAACAGAGTGAAAGAGATTTTAAGGAATTGGCTCATGTGATTTTGGGCACTGATAAATTCAGTTTTTAGGGCAGGCCAGCAGGCTAGCTGGAAACCCAGGGAAGAGCTGCTCTTGCAGCTCGAGTCTGGAGGCAGTCTGGAGCCGAATGTCTCCTTCCTGAAGGGACCTCAGTCTTTTTTTCTTAAGGCCTTCACCTGCTTGGGTGAGGCCCACCCACACTATGGCGATTAATCTACATTACTCAGTCTACTGATTTAAATGTTAATCTCATCTTGAAAAATGCCTTCATGGTGATGTCTGGACTGATGTTTGACCAAATGTCCGGGTACTGTGTCCTAGCCAAGCTGATACATAAAATTAACCTTCACAGAGGCCATTGCTGTGCTGTAGACAAGATGCGGTGAGTCTTCACCAAGGCCTGGGCAGTGAAAATGTGGAGGCGGGGGTAGATGTGAGCACTGCGGAGGTGGTAGAATCGACGGCCCAGAGTGGGGGATGAATGAGTAGACTCAGTTTCTAGCACGGGTGTTGGGAGAGGTAGTGGTGATATTTAGCAAGATGGGAAGAAGGACGGGTCTAGGTTACTCACAGACTACATTGGAGCAGCCCACTGTGCTCGGTTCTCGGGATATGCAGCTCTGGAGGTCAGAAATGGGTCTCACTGGGCTAAAATCAAAGTGCCAGCAGGACCGTGTTCCTTCTGGAGGTTCTAGGGGAGCATCCGTTTGCTTGTCTTTTCCAGCTTCTTGAGGCTGCGTGGCCTCCTTCTACTTCCAAAGCAGCAATGGCTGGTGGGGTCTTTTCCACATCATATGACTCTGACACTGACCCTCCTCCCTCCTTCCCCTCTCCTCCCTCCTGATTACATCGGGCCCACCCAGATAAAGCAGGATAATCTCCCTACCTTATGCTCAGCTGAGCAGCAAGCTTAATTCCATCGGCTACCAGGACTCTCCCTTGCATGTAACATAACATATTCATAAATTCTGGGGATTAGGATGTGGACATCTTTAGGGGTGTCCACCACACCCTCTAGTTTTCTTATTGTTCCAATCAAACCTGCTGCTATGATGTGTGCAGTAGGAAGAGAGAAGGAGGGAAGAAGGAAGGACCCACAATGTATTAGGAAGAAATTTCCTCTATAGATCATACCAGGTGGGGGTCGTTGCCTAAAGCATCCAACTTGACTTGAAGGGTCGATTTCTCTCCTGCCTCTCAAACCCCGGAGTGGATCTTCCTTGAAGAGGACTGGATATTTATGAATTAGTGTCTGGGTTTTACTTTCCCACTTGGCCCATCAGCTGCTGACGGATGAGCTTGGTACCTCTTCCATGGGAGACCCTGGGATGATGCTCATCAGGTCATGGCAGTGCATGGGAGTGAGCACTCCCTTCCGTCCACTACCCTCCTTAATTAAAGCTGATTTGCATCTCATCTCCTTGACTCTCCCTCGCTCATCTTCTCTTTCAAAACTCAGAAAGGAGAAAGGAGAGCATGTTAGGTTGTGTGGTGGATGGTTAATTAAGTACCCGGGCTTCAGATGAAGAAAGAGCCGAGCTTCCAGCCCAGCTGCACCACTCAAGAGCTGTGGGACCTTATCAGGTCACCTACCTACACCCCCACTTTCTCGTCTGTAATTTGGATGGGGCATCCACTGTTGCATGGATTAGAAGAGGTAGCCGTTTGCAAAGCCCTCTGCACAGTGAGTGCTGCATACAGTAGGTGCTTAATAAATTCTCATACTTCTTATTGTTGTGTTAGTGAAATCACCTGCTTCACGGCCCAGCTTAAAATTTACCTCCTCAATCGGGAATTCTTTCCTCGGGCCCTATTCTGGCCACAACTTGACTCTGCGTTGTGTAGAGCAGTCTGCGCTCCATCACCGCAGCCTGGAGGACATTCCTGACTTGGCAACGTTCCTGCACAGCAGGGACCAAGCTTGCTGACATAGGTCTAGGACTTGTACCTGGCAGGTGTTCGGCAAATTCCTGGTGAGAATTCGTGGCCTGTTGCATGGCTTGGGAGCCCGGCTTACCGGAAGTCCCTTTCTCATGTTGTCCACATTTTAGGAGTGAGAGATGATGGGAACGGGGCTTTGGACCCCTCAGCCCTTAATAGGGAGACTCCTACAGTGGCAGGTACTTTGCCTGAGGCACCCCCAGGTGTACTTAGCATTACTCCAATTAATACCCACCCAAGTGACAGAAAAACCTCTAAACACAACCCTGACCATCTCACCCCCTTGCCCCCCTGGCTCCCCTGTGCCCACAAGATAACCCCTGACTTGCTGGGTCCTCCCTGACCAGTCTCCCAGCCAGCGTCACCTCTCCCTCTCCCTCTCTTCTTCTCCCAGAAGTCTTAGTTTCCTTGAATGCACCATTTTCTCACTCACCTCTGGATGCTCTCTGGCTGACCCTTCCTGCCTTTAGCACTGCTCCTTCCCAGTCTTTGGCCAACTCCAATCATTTTTATGCTTCAACCGAAACGTCACCTCCTCCTGGATGCCTTCCATGATACCTCCATGGTAGATGCTCCTCCTCTGCCCTTCAGATGGCCCTGAGCTCTCTCTTTCCCAGAGCTCACCCCATCACATTACAACAGCCTCATCCTTGTCTGTCTCCCGGGGACATAGGTGGCTCCTGCAGGTAGAGGCTGGGCCTCTTTTATTCACATCTAAAACCAGGGTGTCAGTGGGGTTGGTTCGTTCTTGCCAGCTCAAGGTTCCATGCCCGCCGCCAGCTTCTGGTGTTGTCCCGGTCCTTGGCATGTCTTGGCCTGTGGCTGCATCATCCCAGTCTTGGCCTCTCTCATCATATGTCCTCTTCCCCACCTGTCCCCTCCTCTTCTTATAAGGACACCAGTCTTAGACCCACGGCCATCCTAACCCAGTGGGACCCCATCTTAACTCGGTTACATCTGCAAACACCCTACTTCCAAACAAGGTCACGTTCACAGGGACCAGCACTTAGGATTTGGACTTATCCTTTGCGGGGACAAAATTCAACCCACAACAGTGCCTACCACACCTCTTCATAAATCTTTGATGGATGAATGAGTGCATGGAGAAAAGTGCGAATAAATGGATCATCTGGGAGTCCCTATTTGTGTAGGAAAAGTCCACTCCGTGTCGGCCTGTGCAGCGAAGGCGCAGGCGCACACTCTCAGCCTCCCTGCACTGCACGGCTCTGGGAGGAGGGGGGCGTGGTGGCCGGCGGTGGGACCCCGGGCAGCAACGAGCCGCGCCCCCGCCCAGTCCCCCAGGGCTGCGCTGCGGTGGGGCCTGGGCACCGTTTTATTAGTTGTGATCCACTGTGGTTAATTCCCTTAATCTAGACTTGCTCGTCCATAAAGCCCAGACCTCAAGTATTGGATTTCCCTGATCAAAGGGCAGCGTGTGGGGGGCGCTGGGCAGGAGGGCTCGGCGAGGCTCGTAAACACGGAGGCCCAGGACGCAACACGCGCCCTCCCGAACATGGGCGGGTCGATGGCTGGAGCAGTCCCGTGTGAAATATGACTGCCTGCTCCTAGGCTGCTTCTGGGATTTACGGCTGGGTATTCATCTGTCCTGCTTAATGCATTGACCTTTGCCATCCAGCAATTCAGGCAATGGTGCTGGTGGGGCCAGGAGCTAATTCCGTGGATTAAAACAGAAGGAGCCCCCAGCGCTTGAAGTGTTAGGGGCAGTTTAAGCTCCGGCAAAATGTCTCTGGCCCTCCCTGTCCCAGGGGCTGGGCGTGCTTGGACTTTTCTCGCGGGCTACCCACAAAAAGAGAGGGGAGTGCCTTTGGTCAAATGCAGAAGTTTCCCTGCCTCCTTTGGGCCTCTGTTTACTTAACTGCTCTCTTTTCTGAGCTCCAGGTTCTGCACATCTGTTTCTTCCCCCTAGGATGCTCTTCCTTCATGCACCCTTGCCTTGAATGTCACCTCCTCCTGGGAGCCTTCCTGACCCGCACATCTTGCTAATGCCCTTGCCCCGATCCCGAGGTGGTCTCGAAATTGTCACTGTGATTTTTCCTTTTTTTTTTTTTAAAGATTTTATTTATTTATTCATGAGAGATAGAGAGAGAGGCAGAGGCAGAGGGAGAAGCAGGCTCCCCGCGGAGCAGGGAGCCCGATGCGGGACTAGATCCCAGGACTCTGGGATCATGACCTGAGCTGAAGGCAGACGCTTAACCGACTGAGCCACCCAGGCGTCCCTGTCACTGTGATTTTTCTAGGCTTGCCCACCCACCAGACTGTAAGTTGCTTAAAGGCAGGAGCTGAATTGTTGCCCAAATCGAGTCTATACAGAGCCAAGCCCATGGTAGGCACTCAGTGGATATTTATTACATGAATGAATCAAGAGAAGCCCAGCAACAACCAAGAGGGCAGTTGACAGGTTTTAGTGATGATATAATTGCATTTGGTACGTTGAGTCTTTTTGACCAAACCTCCTCTATCTGTGACTCAGTTTCCCTTTAGTAAGTTGGGAATAAGACGAGTGCTAATTACACACTGCTGTTGGTAGTTCATTCGTTCAACAAATGTTTATTGAGGGCTTACAATGTATGCGTGTTGATCTAGGCACTGGGGACATAGCCATGAACAAAATAGACGAAAACCACTGCTCTGGTGGATCGATGACATTGTTGGAGGGAGACAGATCATAGAGGAGCTGGTCAAGGAGAAAAAATACCGAAAGTGGGGTATGAAGTGTTAGGATAAGGGTGGGTTGGAATTTTGGATAGGGTGGCCAGGGAAGGCCTCAATGATGGGGTGGCTTTTGAGTAAAGAGTAGGAAGTGAGGGAGAGAGACAAGTGGCTCTCTGGGGGAGAGCACTGCAGGCAGAGGGAGCAGCCAGTGCAAAGGCCCTGAGGCAGGAGCCTGCGGTGTGTTTGTGGAATAGCAAGGAGGCTGGTAGAGTGTAAAGGAGTGAATGAGGGCGAAGGAGGGAGGGAATGAAGACAGAGGGGTAACTGAGGTTAAAATGACTTAATACATATGAATCATCACAGCGATGAACCACACCATGTTGTCTATTCACACTAGAGAGTTCTCTGCAACTGTTCAAAGCAACGAGGTAGATTTGCATGGGCTGATATAGGTAGGTCTCCAATGGGTAGATCAGCAAGGCATGTTTTTAAATGGGAAAACACGCTTTAGAAATACCTACATATATATTAAAAATATCATGTTTTATGGTATTTAAACATTAAATTAGTGTGTCTATATATGCGATATAAATGCATAAGAGAAGATCTGAAAAGATACATACTAAAATGTTAATCTTGCTCACATCTGGAGAGGAGATAGGATTGGGGGAGGTGAAGGGGATCCTGAACTATTTCACTCTTTATGCATCTTTGTACTGTGTGAGGTTTTTACGACAACCATGTACTTGGCTGTTGCTTGAGTGATACATTTATTTTATTCTTTTGTGGGAGGCACAAGAAGGTCCAGAGGGCCCAGTGACCCACCAGCATATCCTGGAATTCCAACAGAGTGTGCATTTCATGGGGAGCCTGGCAGAGTCATGGGGGTCATGAATCAGGGCCCTAGGAACTCTTCAGAAGTGCCAGAGAGCTTGGTAAGGCTTGGGGTTGTGCAAATTGGGTTTATGAATATACCAACTTCTAGTAACTCTGTCAGGGACAGAGTTCTTAGTTGAAAAGGACAAACAAAATGCCTGTGGTATTTCACATCTTTTGCTCATAAGAACCAAATAAAGAGACTGGAATTTTGTAACCAATTCAAGGTCCACCAGAAACCTAGGGGGACTGGTCCTCTAGGAGCCAGCTATGTTTATTTCCAGGGAATACTCTGCTATTGGATTTAAGCAAGCTCATCCTGGAGAGTCAGGCCAGAAAAGAGCATGTCAGTGTGTTATGAGGTAGGGAGTTCAATGCCCTGTAGAGCTTAAGGCTCATGTTTCCTCTTTGGGGAGGGCTTGGGGTGTTCTTCTGGGTAGCCTCCCGGTGTTGACCCCATCTTTCCCTTGCTAGAAGCCTCCAGAGTGGAAAG
>NC_058416.1:80077297-80149149 GCF_002201575.2 Neomonachus schauinslandi
GGTGTTGACCCCATCTTTCCCTTGCTAGAAGCCTCCAGAGTGGAAAGACAGAGCCTACCCTCCGCTCCAGGGTTGGACCCTGACTGGCTCAAGTCACATTCTCTAACCCCATTCCTCTTAGCAGTGATTGGATCGGGTTGAGTGTGTACCTAAAAGTGTCAGATCTGAGTTAGGACCTCTTGTGACTGCAGGGGTGTCCAGGCTTAGGATGAAGGGGACACTGGATAAGGCAGAGTCAGAGAAGGAAAGAGACTGAAGCCTGATGACAGCATTGCACGCCTTGATCAAGCTTCTCCTGAATCCTTCATATCTGCTGTGTGTGTGATTTTTAAATAGAGGCTGGCAGTGAGGTAGCAAATCATGAAAAGGCATGCAGAAAACATCAATGGTTATTGCTAAGTGATTAAGTAAATATGAAAAGGCTGGATACTGTATGATTCCAACTATACGACTTCTTGGAAAAGGCAAAGCTATAGAGACAGTAAAAGGACCAGTGGTTGACAGGAGGCAGAGAGAGGAATTAGCAGAGCACAGAGGATTTTTAGGGCAGTGAAACTATTCTGCATGACACATGAGGTGGACACACCTCACTGTACATTTGTTAAAACCCGTAGACTATACACTACCAAGTGTGAGCCCTAATGTAAACTACAGTCTTTTGTTAATGACCAATAGTAGTTCATCAGTTGTAACAAAGGTACCACACTAATGCAAGATGTTAATCATACGATACACTGAGGTGGGGTGTGTGGGGGGCGGGGTGGCATGGGGAATTCTCTGTATTTCCTACACAACTTCTCTGAAAATCTCAAACAAAATCAAGACTACTACCAAAAAAAATGGCAGGAGCTGTGTTCTCGGAAAATGCTGTCAGTCACAGATAGGACCGTTTGGGGAGTTGGTGACAAAGACAACTGTAACAGCCACATCCTCCAGCATGGGACTCAGCCCAGTGGATCGTCACTGTGGATAATGGGGCTTGATTTTGTCTCTGGGAATTATCTGTCCAGAGGCTGAGAAGCTAGAGCGTTGATCCATCTGTGTCTGCAGACCATCCATTGGGAGTTGCCTCTTGGACCATCAACACCCCTGCCCTTCTGGGCTACACTTTGCATGGGTGCAGCAGGCTTCCCTGAAGTCGGCCAAGGCCCCAGGACACAAAGCGGAAAGCTGCAGGGAGTGAGTGGGAGGTGGGGTGCTGGCCATGGAGACGCACATCGCGCACAACCGCTTACCATGGTTGCACCTGCAACGGACAAGCCACGGGTGTGTAACCGAGGGGACCAGAATGTCTGCCACATTGTAAATACAGGGCACGCACAGCACCACACATGTGGAAAATCGGGGCTTTAAAAAGCATGACATAAAAAGACAAATGTAACTCTAAGTGTTACTATTTTCCCGGCTCCCCAGGGGATCATCTTGTGTGCTGCCCTCGGGGCTTGTGCACCCCACTTCTGAGATCTGCTGTCCACTTCTGCTTTCTAGAACAGGTATGCTGGCTAAACAGAAGCCTTTTTTTTCTCTTTTGGGGGGTTCAGCGGTTGTTTTAAGGGATCTATTGAAAAGGAACAATGAGCTACCACTAGACACCTATTAGGATGGTGCAAATCCAGATACTGACACCACAAAATGCTGGTGAGGACATGGGTCAGCAGGAACTCATTTGCTGCTGGTGGGGATGAACAATGTTACGGCCACTTCAGAAGGTGGTTTGTCAGTTCCTTGCAAAACTAAACACATTGTTACTGGACGATCTAGCAGTTGTACTCTGTGGTATTTACCCAAAGGAGTCGAACACTTAGGTCCACACTAAAATCTGCACACAGATGTTTAGAGCAGTTTTACTCATAATTGCCCAAACTTGGAAGTGACCAAGATGTCCTTTAGTAAGGGGAGTGGATAAATAAACCGTGGTCCATCCACACAATGGAATAGTGTTCAGCGCTCAAAGGAAATGAGCTATCAAGCCATGAAAAGACATGGAACAAGCTTAAATGCATATGACTAAGTGAAAGAAGCCAATCTGAAAAGGCTGGATTCCACCTGTAGGACATTCTGGAAAAGACAAACCTATGGAGACAGTAAACCCATCAGGGGTGGCCAGGCACTGGGGACTTGGGGAGAGGGAGGGATGCAGAGGCGGAGCACAGAGGATTTTTAGCACAGTGACGTCACTCTGTACGATCTTATGTTGGTGAATACATGTCATTATACATTTGTTCAAACTCATAGAACGTACACCACCAAGGGTGAGCCCACCACAGGTGAATATAAAGTATGGCCCCAGGGGTGATGATGTGTCTACGCAGGCTGGTGGGGGATGCTGTCATGGAAGAGGCTGTGCACTTGTGGGGGTGAGGGGTAAATAGGAAATTTCTATACCTTTGGCTCAATTTTCTGTGAACTTAAAACCGCTCTGAAAAACGAAGTCTGTTAAAAAAAAAACAAACCTATTGAGCCAATGCTAAATATCAGGACCTTTCCTGTAACAATCTCAATTTCTCAGCTACCTTAAAAAGCTGGGAGATGTAGCCACCCTGGGCTCACATCCTGATTGGCAGCCAAGGGCAGAAAGGGCAGTGAGGTGGCCCCTTCCGATGGGGCGCGTGGTTCCTTCTTTGCTGCAGGCCCCACTGCTCCAGTTTGTCTGTTTATTAAGTATTCACATGCAGGTGTTTGTTTTCCTTGGTCTGTGTTCCTCACACGGTGCTGTCAGAGGAGGAGGACAGATGCAGGAGAGGCACAGGGTGCAGGGCAGGTGCGCTGGGGGCAAGCGGAGTGGGTGGAACGTCCCAGGCTGCATGCTCTGCTTCCTTGGTGGAGTAGCATGCCCGGGCTGAGTTCAGTGGGACCTGCTGCAGATAGTGCTCCAGGAGAGGGACTCTGTCCCCTGGGGTTCTACAGAGTTACTGGCTGGCTATGGACAGATGGGGGCTTCCGGGTGCAGGGCAGGACCTGCCGGAGAGAGGAACATCTTGATCTCAGGTGACAGTCACTCAGGGGAGCTTGCATCAGGACGAGCTGTGTGGCCCAGTACAGCACTGCCCGCCACGTGTGGCTGTCAAGCCCCTGAAGTGTGCGGAGTCCAAGCTGAGATGCGCTCTAGGTGTAACACGCCCCCACAGATATGAAAAAAATGAAACCTTACTATTTATGGAGTACCTAGTATGTGCCAAGTACTTTACACACACCATCTCATTTAATTCTTCCACTGTTCCCAGAAGACTAGAACCATCCCCATTTTATGAATGAGACACAGAGAAGTTAAGTAAGTTGCCTAAGGACACACAGCCAGTAAGTGGCAGAGATAGGATTTGAACCCAGGGATGCACAGCCTTCCTAGAAATCCTTCTGGTGTGTCTTGGGATGAGTCAAGAGGTATTGGAAGGCAATGTAAGGTTTTCTTGATTTGGTCTTTATCTGGTTTTCAAGTGGCAGGTGGTATAATCCAGATCGGTTTATTTTTTTATTTTTTTTTCATTTTAATTTTAATTTTTTAATTTTATTTTTTTTGAAGATTTTATTTATTTATTTGAGAGAGAGCACATGAGAGGGGGGAGGGTCAGAGGGAGAAGCAGACTCCCCGCCAAGCAGGGAGCCCGATGTGGGACTCGATCCCAGGACTCCAGGATCATGACCTGAGCCGAAGGCAGTCGCTTAACCAACTGAGCCACCCAGGCGCCCTAATTTTTATTTTTTTAAAGATTTTATTTATTTGACAGAGAGAGACACAGCGAGAGAGGGAACACAAGCAGAGGGAGAAGGAGAAGCAGGCCTCCTGCCAAGCAGGGAGCCCGATGTGGGGCTCGATCCCAGGACCCTGGGACCATGACCTGAGCTGAAGGCAGACACCCAACGACTGAGCCACCCAGGCGCCCCAATCCAGATCGGTTTAGACACACCTTTATACAAAGTGTTCATTCCCACTCTAGGTCTGTGATGAGGAAATTCTTTAGGGTTACAAAAGCTGGGTGAGCAACTTCCTCACTCCTTTCTCTGGGCTGTGGCCCTGAGCACCTACATAGCAAGAGAGCTGCTCTCCAGCTATGGAGCTGGTTTGGGTATATGATATCCTGCTTCTCAGGCTCAGGTATAGGAGAGCCCAGACCCCAAGGAGCTTCTTGGAGATGTGCTAGTTCAGACTCAGCCGCCCCTCTAACCTCACACGGGGCCCTGGATGGAGTAATGGGAAGGCCTTGGGCTGTTAAACCACAAGGACAGGGGTGAAATGCCAGCCCTGTCACCCCACCACTTACCAGCAGGGGACCCCACCAATGACCTGATCTTTCTGGTTCTCAGTTCTCTTGTCTGTCAATGGAGTTAACAATATTTTTTTACTTAATGAAGGATTTTTAAGAATGTTATATTTATCAAATTTTCTTAATTCTTTGATACCATCAGTGTATTATTCCTTCAAAAAATATTTGAGTGTCAACTATGGCCCAGGCACCATTTAGGTGCAGAGGACACAGCACTGAGTAAGGCAGACCGCTCAGGGGATGTACCTTCTGGTTTGGGGAGACAGGAAAGAAGCAGTAAATATTATAAAGTCAATTAAAGCAGGATTAAGAAACTCTTTTATAAATAGAATAGTCACGGAAGGCCTCTCTGATAAGGTGGCATTTGGGCAGAGACAGGTAGGAAGTGAGGGAGGGAGGCATGCAAATATTGGAGCAAGGGTGCTCCAGACACACAAGTGCAAAGGCCCTGGGGTGAGCTATGCTGTGCATATTCAGAGAACATCAGGGAGTCTGACATCGCCCAAGCAGAGTGAATGAAGGAAAGAGGGTAGAAAGTGAAGTCAGTAAGGTCAAGGGCACCTGAGCCTGCAGTAGACCGTGGTAGGGACTTTGGATTCTACTCTGAGCGAGATGAGGGCTGTGGGAGGGTTTTGCAAAGTGGAGGGACCTGATCTGACCTAGATTTTATGAGGCCACCTCTGGTGGCTGTGCTGAGGCTGGAGTATAGGGAGCAAGGGTGTGGCAAGGGGATTAAGTGGATAATTGCACTAATAATATATATCAAGTCATTGACAATGTTTTAGGGAAGCAAAAAAAACACTATATCAATTGTATGCATCTGTTTTTTTTTTTTTTTAAGATTTTATTTATTTATTTGACAGAGAGAGACACAGCGAGAGAGGGAACACAAGCAGGGGGAGTGGGAGGGGGAGAAGCAGGCTTCCCGCGGAGCAGGGAGCCTGATGCGGGGCTCGATCCCAGGACCCTGGGATCATGACCTGAGCCGAAGGCAGACGCCTAACTGACTGAGCCACCCAGGCGCCCCTGTATTAATCTGTTTTAATACATATTTGGATTTCAGAACTTTTTCTGAGAATCAAAGAATTATGGCACTTAAAGTTTTAATTGAAAGGGTCTGTATTGGGAACTCAGTGTTTGGTCCCTTTACTTCCAAGTTTGATCTGCTTTGGAGCTTATCACAGGTCAATAGTAGACGTTAGGTTTCTGTAGCATCACTGGGATGCATTATGGAGCACGTCTTTATTTACATGTTTTAACTCATTGGATCCATTGAGAGAAATTTCAGAACCCACATTATTACAGTTTCGTGACTGGCAATAGGAGGTATGCTCAGTGATGCATTACTGAATATGGGATTCTGGTTAATCCAACATCCTGGTGGACTGCGCTTCATGCTTTATGACGTTTGGGGATAACACTTAAAGTCTACTGATGCCAAAGACAGAATGAGATTTGGACCTTAAAGAATCTGTTTGGCCCTATGAAATTTTCTAGATCCTCACAGCTCCCACCAAATGTCTGAGGACTGGCAGCATTGACATCCCCTGGGACTTTGTAAGAACATGTAGTCTCAGGTGCTATGGCCAGAATCTGCCTTTTAACAAGATCCTTGGGAAATGTCTATGCTTTTTACAGCCTGAGAAGTACAGGTTTGGTTTGAGGGACTTGCCCTAGGTTAATGGTCCTCAACTCTGGCTGTGCATTACTAACCGTGTGGAAGACAGATGCTAAGATGCTCCCCAATGAGCCCTGCCTCCTGGTATTTGCACTGTGGCTGTAATTCCCTCCCTGCGAGCATGGGCAGGACCTGTGACTTGCACATGCCAAGGGGATGGGATGTCATGTCTGTGATAGTTTACATAAGATTGTAACTTTTGTCTCACTAGTAGACTCTCTCCCTTGCTGGCTTCCATGATGCAAGGGGCTGGGTTAGGGAGGCTCATGTGGGCAAAAAAACCCAAGGGCAGCCTTCTACCAATAGCCAGCAAGAAACTGGACCAATATCAGAGCACAAGGACAGCAGATCCTTCCCCAGCTGAGCCTTCAGATGTGACCCTGCCCCCGCCAATGCCTTGATTGTTGCTTTGTGAAAGATGCTAAAGCAGGGGCTCCAGCTGAGTCCTGTCCAGATTCCTGACCCCCAAAACCATGAGATCATAAACGTGTGTTGTCTTGAGCCCCTTCAATTGCGGTAGTTTGTTATGCAGCAATAGAGAACAAACAATCACCTGAGGAACTTAAAAAGAGAACAAACACAAGAGCAGCTGTAGTTCAACATCCAAGGTCACCTTCTGGCCAATTACACTGGAGTCTCCAGGGGTTGGTCAGAGCAATGGTATTTAAGAAACTCTCCCCATACAATGTTGGCGCACAGCTGAGGCTGAGGAGCCCTGAGCCAGACGGTACTGTCGGAAAACAGTCGCCCATGATTACAGGTTCACTGAGTGTTCTCCCCCTGCATTCCCACCGCAACGCGTGGTCACTGGAGCTTTTGGATTGCTCACCCCTGGGCTAGCAAGAGTATAATCTCTTCCCCAGCTTTTTTCCACTTGTCTCACTCTGGCTTGAGGGGCTACTGGTGCCCTTTCTGTCAGAAAGACAAAACCTTTGGGAAGATGGTACCACTGACATGATGTGTGATGCTCCCATCCATCCATCCATCCATCCATCCATCCATCCATCCATCCTTGGGAAAGGACCTTCATACAGAGCCCGGGGCCCAAGAGGCTGGAACCTCCATCCACGGGGCCTTTGAAATTGGAGCTTTTCATATCATATTCACACATCTGAAACGAATCAGACGGTGAAGGACAGACACGGGGTAATGGCTCCGAGGGGATCTGGCAAGAGGGATGTCTTGAGGACAGATGAGAGAAGACCTATGGTGATTTCCCTGTGTCCTCTTAATGGGTCAGGCTATTTTCCAGAGTGGGCCGGTCTGCCGCCATGACCCAGTCATGATGTCAGGAACACAACCTGGGACACCCTGTGTCCCCTGGCCAGCCGCTTTACGACTTGGCCTGCCATTCCCCTGGCTTATCCCGGGTCATGTTTTCCAAAGATAAGCAGTTAAGGGGCATGTCGGAGACAGGGGATTTATGACCTAGAAACTCAACTTCCCTGGCCTGGCTGTCCCCTGACCCTGCCTGGGGCTGCCAAGACTGACCTATGGAAGAATAATGTTTATAAGAGGATTTCCAGGAAGCAGAGCCAAGGGGAAGGGGGGGTGGTCTACACCTGAGAACTGTGCAGTGTTGAGAACTGAAAAGAGCTTGAGCATTAACCAGTGGGGCCCTTGAATAAAATGTTCTAAGAGTGTAGGGTCAAACAGCCCAGGTTTCAAAACCTGGCTCTGTTACTTGGGCAAGTGGCTTAATGAACCTCAGTGTTCCCATCTATAAAATGGGGGTGGCAAGAATGCTTAAGTAGGATGCAATGAACATCAGTGCCTGCCAACAGTAGCATGGTATCTGGAAAGAATAAGTTCTCAGCAAAATGTAATTGTTAACCCAGTTTTTCCTGTCACAGCTGGGGACACAGGAGCTGAGGTGTCCAATGGGGGTATAAGGTCCTGGGGGTGTTCCTGCAGAGAGGAGGGGGCCCCACAAAATATCTCAGCAGAAGCCTGCCTGTCTGCTAGCTTATAACCCGTGTGAACAGACTTTTCCCCACAGATTCGAGTTCCTATACATTCTTTCCCTGAGGAACCAACAGCTCAACCACAGATCATTTCTTTTCTGTTGTTGTTCTGAAGCTTCATGTTAAGGGTCTTTCCAAAATGGCCAGATGCCTTGTCTTGTCACGGCGCTGGGCCCTTGTTTTCATGAGGGAAGTTCTTGAGGACAAGGCGTTTGTCATTCCGCGTCATGGGGACCCTGCCTGGTGGGGTGTGAAGAGTGAGGCTCCTGGCGGGGTTCATTACCACGGCACAGCACTGGCCGATCTCCTTGCAGCGGGCGCTACACCAGGGACTGCCGTCGGGTTTTTCCTGCACTTCTTGCAGCACAGACTGGGTGGGCCTTTTTAAGAAAGGAGGAATTGAGGTTCAGAGAGTAAAGGTAAATATGGCCAGGATTCTAGACTCAGAGACATGAGAATGCGGTCTGGATCCTGACCTATGACACGGGACTTCCTACAACTGAAGTTCCCGATAACCGTGAGATTTTCCTCCTTTGCCACTCGACGGTGCAGACCTCAGATGCAAGTTCATGCAAGCTCCTCTTGGAGATGTCCTCTTCCCATTAGGCCCTGGAGTTTGGGAGAGCGGCCTTGGCAGGGGACAGTGGCCTGATGAGGCCGCTGATGGCCCCAGACTGGCAGGTGGAGGCAGTGGAAATGAGCACTGGTTTGGGAGCCGGGAGAGGGAGGCTTTCATGCTTGTGAGCCTTTGGAGCAAGTCGTTGGACATTTCATGGTCTCAGTGTCCCCTTGGAACACGGGGATAATAATACTTAACCTCGAACCTGGAAAAGCCAAGCACTGTTTAGATCCAAAGTGATGATGTTATTCCGGCCCCTCTGGTTTTCCTGGGAACTGTGCTCAGGTCCTGCATGCCGACCCCTCCTCACCTTATTCCAACTCCCTTCCAAAAACTCTCCTTGTCGTCCTTTTGCTTATGGAAGCAAGCAAACAAAACAAAAGCCCCAAACTTCAAGTTAAAGCACTTCAAGGACTTCCTTTGCTGCTTGGGCAGATGATTTAATCTCTTGGACCTGGGTTTCCTACCTGGGAATGGGACGTGCCAGTCTCACGAGTCTGTGGGGATTGCTAACCAACTCAATCCATGCTGAGCACTTGCACTGTGCCTGGCACCTAGGATGTGCTCAGGAAATGTTAGCTCTGTTATGAAAGATTAGTGTTTCCCAAGGTGTAGGGAAGAGGACCCTAAGTCTCACCCCTGACCTCTTTCAGCCTATCATGTTCCTTGTTCTCCACTGCCTGTCTCCCTCTATCCTCCAGTGAAACTCCCTGTAACCACAGGGACTTTGCACGGCTGCCTGGAACTCTCTCCATTCCCCTGCTGACCTGATTAACTCCTACTCCTTAGCCTTCACCTTTCCCGATCTGTCCCCTTTCCTGAACTCCAAGGTTAGATGCCTCTATAAACACTCTCATCGTGTTGGGTAACTTCCCCTAGGTCTACTCACTTATGGTTTGAAATAATGTATTTATCTGTACAATAAATAGAGCTGTGAGCTCCATGATGGAAGGGACATTGCATATTCTCCCCTTTTATGTTCCCAGAGCCTAGAACTGCTTCTGACACATAGAGATGCTCAATAACTATTTATTGTAAGAACGAATAAAGGAACAAATAAAGTGATCTTTCTTCTTGGGTATGAGGGCACAATGGGGCTTGTGAAGTCCCAGCATCCTGTTTCTCAACAGAGCAGCACGATTAGCTTGAGGTCACTGGTGAGATTTATGAGTGCCCCACAACTCCTGGTGCAATTCTGGGAAGCGGGGGCCGTGTCCTCTGGGCACTTTCCCACGGCGCTGGGGTAGAAGGAAGTTGTCCACAGTGTTCTTCTCCTTTGTGGTCCAGAAAAATCCTTGGATGATGGGTGGTTGCCTTTAGGAGGGATGCCAAAGAGAATGTCTGGGGGCTGACTGGGATTGAGGGAGAGGAGAAAGGATGGGTCTTTTTGCATCTTTCTTCCACAGTCAGAGAAGCCCATGGTCAGTATTGATGTTTCCAGCTGACCCAATAATAATAACAAAAACCAAAACCCTGGAGACCATTTACTGAGTGCTTCTTATATGCCTAGTGCAGTGCCTAGCCCACAGAAGGGTGCGACAATTAATGAAATGAGTGAATGAATAGCAGGCATTGTATTAAGCACGTTCCACGCAGAATTTCATTTTATCCTCAGAACAGTCTTGCAAGGGAGGTTCTATTACTGTCATCCTCATTTTGTAGAAAAGCAAACAGAGAGATGCACCGCTGGGTCTCGGGTACTCTCACAAGCATTGGAAGGAATGCGATCTCTCTCTCTCTCTCTCTGCATTTCTCCTGCCTGTCTCTGGGGTCCCTGACCTTCCCATGTCATCTGGGGTCTTCTCTACATTTATCTTGCTTTTCCCAGCCCCCGCCTCTGAAGCCTGGGGCGAGTTGGTGAGGATGACTCGCTGCACCCTCTACTTCTCTCTCTGTACCCTGGACATTTGTTTTAGGGCGTGGGATAGTCTCCTCCGGGATCAAGTTGACAGGCTGGTTGGACCGATAGTGACAACAGCTACTGTTTACTGAGCCCTACCCTGAGGACATCCTTCCCCCAAATCTCCCTGCCCTCCCTGAGAGGGGGGTATTATTATTGGACCCATTTTAAAGATGAGAAACAGAGGCTTCCAGAGGAGAAATGAAGTGGCTTGCCTGGCATCACATCTGGGCTAGTTTCAAGGACTGCCAACATTCGTGGCTTAAGACAACAGAAACTTATTCTCTTAGCTCTGGAGGCGGGAAGTCTGAAATCAAGGTGTCAGCAGGGTGGGCCATGCACCCTCCGGAGGCTCCTAGGGGAGGATCTTCCTTGTGTCTTCTGCTTCTGGTGGCTGCTGGCGTTCCAGTCTCTGCCTCTGTCTTCCTCTGGGTTTCTCTGTATGCCTTCTCTTTTCTGTCTCACATAAAGACACCCATCATAGGATACGGAGCCCCCCTGAATCCAGGATGACCTCATCTCAGGATCCTTAATGGATTACCTCTGCAAAGACCCTTATTCCAAACAGGCCACATTCTGAGGTCCCAAGTAGACATAACTCTTGCGGGGGGCGGGGGGCACTCTTCAACCCACTATAGGGTCTGCCAAGTGCTGGAGCAGAGAATTAACACCAGACTGGATGTACTCCAAAGCCCATGCATTTAACTGACACACGATACTTAGAAAATTCACAAAGGTAGTGAGCTTTCTTTAACTTATTAGGGTCCCATGGCTCTTGACTTTGGCTGTTGCATGATGTGGAGTCTGCATCAAACATAGATTCATAATTTTCAAACAAAGAGAAAAAACTTGACTTTGTGTTTAGAATCGTCTTCCCCCCTTGCTAACCCTGCTGTCCTGGCAAGGTTCATCAACTATATAAAAATTTGACTTAAGAATTGGTGGGATGTTGGGGTCTTTGAGAAAGAGGCAGGTGAGATCTTCTACTCTGGCATTCTGCTTAGGTGATGGATTTATATTGTGGATTTTTTCCCCTTAGGATCTTAGAATCTTTTCTCTTTTTTTTAGATTTTATTTATTTATTTGACAGAGAGAGACACAGCGAGAGAGGGAACACAAGCAGGGGGAGTGGGAGAGGGAGAAGCAGGCTTCCCGCCGAGCAGGGAGCCCGATGTGGGGCTCGATCCCAGGACTCTGGGATCATGACCTGAGCCAAAGGCAGATGCTTAACGACTGAGCCACCCAGGCGCCCCAGAATCTTTTCTTGTATCTACCTTCCTAACAGCCCAGAAAGAAGACAGAAGCAAATAACAGCCAGGAAAAAAGGAGCAGGGGCATGGGAGCGGTCAAACAGGGTATATTCAGAGTCCAGAATACATCAAAGGTTGGCTGATTCTCAAGTTCTTATGCACACTTGACCCAAACTCGGTCCCTCTTGGAAGAAGAGGATCAAATCCTGTCTCGTGTTCTTTTCTATCTTCTCTGTGGTAGTAAGGTGTTATGATTAAAAACCAGGCTCAGGAATCAGACAGAGCTGAGCTGAAAATCCAGGCTTCTCTTTTACTGGCTGTGCAATCTTTGGCAAGTATCTTAACACTGCTGAGCCTCGGTTTGGGAATCTGTACGGAACAAATATTAACAGTAGGCTTATCGTGGGTATTTGAGGAACTGCTCGGATTAGGGTGCTCAGTCCGGTGCCTGGTGCACAGATAACACTCAAAAAATGTCAGCTAAGCTGCTTTCTCTACCTTGTCCACCAGTCACCCAAGCCACTGTTCCTTCATTTCTCCTTAGAGCCCAGTGAGGTGGTGATTCATGCTCCTTCTCCCACCCAAATAGGGCGGCTGGCTCAGCTTCCTGGTACTCTGTGTCCCCGTGCTCTGATCCCATCCTGAGATGGCCACCGTTTCCCACCTCACTGTACGGCACGCAGTCCTTTCTCTGCCTGTTTGTTCTTTCCTGTTTGCTGAGAGTTGATGTCATTAGTTTAATGCAGGCTCCCGGACATCAGGCTCTGCGTCTCTGTAACTTGCTCTGTGTTTATACTATGAGGATGCTTAATAGTGTTTGGTGACGATGGTGTATGACAAATGACAGCTGAGTCAAGAATGCTTTCCCACTGGCCTGAATCAGCCAAGGGCGGGTTTTAACCATCCTTCTTACCGCAAACAGATGTTTAGCACATAATAAATGCTAGGTGGGAGGGACGAAAGATGATTAGGATAGGTCTCTATCTTGTTTGTTTATCTGCAGAATCTGAGCTTTTGGAGGTCAAGGATTGTGTTTTGAGCCCTGTCACAAAGTCCAGTACTTAATGGAGCATCTGGTATGTAATGAGTGGTAAATACATTATTTGTTGGTTTTTTTTTTTTTTTACTCTTCATCTGAGAATTATTTTTGAAGTACCTACTGTATGTGAGGCTCTGTGCTAGGCTTTGGGAATAGAACAGTGAACAAAATAGGCAGCCTTTTTTGGGATGACAGATGTGTAGATGAGTAATTAAATTCACAATGGCAAGTCCTGGAGTAGAGGTGTGATGGGCACATAGAGAACCCTTGGTCAGTGCTCCCCAGAGGACTCGTGGAATATAAGCATTTGAGCTGGGTTTTGATGGAGGAGTGGGGGTCTACCAGATGGAGAAGGTGTTCTACATGGAGGGAGCAACATGTAGAACCTGGTGTTTTAGGGAATAGCAGCAAATGGCTTGTTATGACCTTAGCTTACAAGATGAGTGAGGGAATGAATCTGGAAAGATCATTTTAAGGCAAAAGGCAGCAAGAAAGGATTTACATGGAATACCTTAGTCAGATTTGTATTTTCTAAAGACTGCTGTAGGGGTAGAATGGAGGATGGGATGGTTAACAGATGCTTCTCTTGGTGGACATGGTGGAAAAACTCGGAGCCAGAAGACCTTCAGTATCCAACAGTGTTCTGGTCACCTGACTTTCTGACTGGTAGCTTTTGTCAATGGTGTAAATAATCCCACCATGGCTGATTTCAAGCTATCAACATGGTGTCACCAAATGCAAAGTTAGCAAGAGTTGTGTCCCCTCTTTGTGAACTTAGTGGAAAATATCAGAGCCAAAATATTTCTTTTTTTTTTTTTTTGGATTTTAATTTGTATTTTTATTTATTTATTTTTTTATTCTTATGTTAATCCCCATACATTACATCATTAGTTTTAGATGAAGTGTTCCATGATTGTTTGTGCATAACACCCAGTGCTCCATGCAGAATGTGCCCTCCTCAATACCCATCACCAGGCTAACCCATCCTCCCACCCCCCTCCCCTCTAGAACCCTCAGTTTGTTTCTCAGAGTCCATCGTCTCTCATGGTTCGTCTACCCCTCCGATTTCCCCTGCTTCATTCTTCCCCTCCCGCTACCTTCTTCTTCTTCTTTTTTTTTTTTCTTAACATATATTGCATTATTTGTTTCAGAGGTACAGATCTGAGATTCAACAGTCTTGCACAATTCACAGCGCTTACCAGAGCACATACCCTCCCCAGTGTCTATCACCCAGTCACCCCATCCCTCCCACCCCACCCCCCACTCCAGCAACCCTCAGTTTGTTTCCTGCGATTAAGAATCCCTCATATCAGTGAGGTCATATGATACATGTCTTTCTCTGTTTGACTTATTTCGCTCAGCATAATACCCTCCAGTTCCATCCATGTTGTTGCAAATGGCAAGATCTCATTCCTTTTGATGGCTGCATAATATTCCATTGTATATATATACCACATCTTCTTTATCCATTCATCTGTCGATGGACATCTGAGCCAAAATATTTCTTTATGTCCCTTACAGAGCAGGCTCCATAGGGATAATGTGGGCGGGGGGGGGAAGAGCTTTGGAAATTGTACAGCGGTAACCAAAATGGGAGGTGGCGTGTAGAGGGTACACCAACATTCAATCCACTCTTTTTCCATTAGCACCACCTGTGCGAGGATTTGTCCTTAGACACGGGGTTAGGGTGGGATTGCCTGATGCCCTGCTCCAAGGTGCAAGCAATGAGTGGATCCCCTCCCCAGACTTCAGTCATTGGCTCAGGGATGAGTATTTAGCCAATCAGAACCTGTGACGTGCAAGAAGATGCTTATTTGGGTTTCTGATGAAGACAGGTTTTTTTTTTTCCTTTCTAAGGGAGCCACCAGTGGAGATCCTCCTTCTTCCTCAGAATGGGCAACCACGTTGCTAACGGAAAGGAAGCTTCCTGAACATGAGAGGGCCTCGTATGAAAGTTCAAATGGGGAACTAGCACCTTCTAAAGCTAACACTTTCCAAGACTGAATGGAGAGATGGAGAGTAGCTGGGCGCTTGTTTAAACTCCTGGATCCTTCTTTTAATTGGCCTAATCGGACAGGGAAATTTTGGTTGTATCGGACCAATAAGTCTCCCCTTTTGGTTAAGCCAATGTGAATTGGGTTTCTATTCTTTCCAGCTGATGGTATGATCCTCACTCTCACCAACAGCCACTACCACCTTCATGACCCACTGAATTTATGAAATGACCAACTCTGAATGCACAGCCTATTGGAAAGGCAGATCAAGCGACTGCAACCTTGAGAAGGTTATATAGCCCACCTTAGGATTGGGTAGACAAGGCTGTGAATCCATCCACCCCAGTGGGATTCTAGAAGACATGGATTGGGTTTCAATGGCATTATCATGTACACATAGACGTTTAGTATCTGCTATGTGTTAGACTCTGTTCTAGGGGTTAGCAAGGTAGCAGAGAACAACAAAAATCTGCTTTCCTGAAGTGGACACGCTTGCCCATCTGTTTGCTTATTGAACTCCAGGCAACTATGTCAAGTGAGCAGGGGGAATCAGATTACCTTCTTTTGCAGAAGAGGAAAAGCAAGGCTTAGAGAAGTAGAGTGACTTACTGGGGTCTCCAGCTTGTACGTGGCAGGGTCGAGAATCCAGGTGTTTCGACTCCTTCGGTGGTGTCTCTTCTCTACTAGCTGGCAATTGTTATCTTTTACCTCTAAGCACACCCAGAATCCTCTTGTCCTTTCTTTTCTGAGCACTTCGTTTATGCTGGATCTTTTCGGCTTGCGCCTCCAGCTCCACTCCCCATCTTTCTCTCTCTTCTGCCCAGGTAGCTGACCTAAGTGGATGGAATCAATGGGCTCCTTTGCCCTCAGTCTTCTGGCTGGGTTTGATCCGTGGTGTCCCTGGAAGGAGATGGGAGGGAGGTGGGGAGGGAAAGGGAGATCGCTGTACTTACTCCATTGTCTCCCTCCCTTCTGGGTTGCCTTGGTCTGGCTATGTCCTTGGACTCAAGGTCGCTCTTCTATTCTGGAAGCCCTTGCTACATGACTCCCTTTTCCTGGGTCTGGTAACCACCCATGTGTCTTCCTTTCAGCTCCAGGAATACTATGTATCAATTAGGCATTTCAGCGATTAAGTTATGAGTTGCCGAGAACAAGAAATGGTGTAGTATAGTCACAGTGTTTGTACCTGAGAAGGAGTTGCAGACCCGGACTCCAGAGGGTGACCTGAGGAACAGGCCACATGACCTGGGTGACTGCTGGGGCAAGGACGATGGAAAGACACTTGAAATGCACCTGCTCCCAATTTACAGTCGGGAGCCCAGAGTCACACTCTGGAGCCTGAAGTCCGTCCTAGCTCAGCTGGGTGTAGTCAATTCACAGATCTGTGAGCATGAGAATAGCCAATTTTCCTTATAATCCAGCGAATTTGGGGATAGCTTGTGATGCAGCATTGTTGTGTCCTCGCTGACCAATACGGATGGCCTGGGTCACTGGGGTGATGGCTCTCAGAGGTGGCAGTGTTGGATCATCACCCCTTGTATGTTTGCTAAAACAGACAACTCTCCCATTGTGATGTTTCCAGTGTAGTCGGGGGGGCTGCTCCCGAGCCTCCTGCAGGATTGACTCTGTTATTTTTCTCCCTGATGACTTTTGTACTCCACGGTGGATGGGGCTTGTGAGCACAGTGTTGGAAACAAGACCTCTGGGGCAATGAATTTAAAGAGTGGGGAGTCCTTCCCCTACCACTTTCGCTCCGCCTTTCGGCTGCCCATTAGGGTATGAAAGCTAGCCTACCTCAGAGCTGTGAGTGACTCGGAATTCATTTGGGAGAAGGACACACAGATGGTGACATGTGGAAGAAGTTACTTCTCCAACATGGATGATGTCATTGAAATGGAGGAAGGCAGAAGCCCGCCAAACCAGTAAGGGACATTTCCTCTAGGAAACAGCGTGCCCTGATGTATGGAGTGTTTGACTGCATTCGGCACGAACACAACTTAGCTTTTCTTTTTATGAAAGCAATAAGCATTTATAAAATTCCACCCCGTCCACCCTTCACCTAACTTATGAGCGCTTTAGCTATAACCTTCTTATGACCTGCAGCTTATATAGACCCAAGTCATTTAAAACTCAATCTAAAGTGAAACACGTTTCAGCCCTGGTAAAATTAATTCCCTCACTCACCATTGGTCTGGGATCTGTGGCTTGTGGGGGGCGGGGGGTGCTGGGGGAAAGGCAAAGAAGGAGAGTTTTGTGACTAGAAAAGGCTTCTAACAGGAAAGATATTTATAAAGCTGCGTTTGGGTACTGTTCAGTTTGGAAGGAATTTGTTATAATGGCAATATATAAATCTTTGAATGGCCTCATAAATCATAGCGTCAGGTCCAGCCAATCAGAAGCCCTGAAAACCTGGCACTTTGGAGGACTCAATCGTTACTAGAAAGATCCTGTGTGGCTCCTTGGAAGTGGAATCGGAAAATCTGGCTACATTTGGGGGTGTGTGGAATGTATTGAATTACTTCTCAAACATTTTAGATTTGATAAAACCCAAGACACGGCTTTTCCAGCCCCACTCCCCTTCTTCTCCACCTCCAATAATTATTAAACCCATGTGTACATCAAGAGAAGCTTAATCCATGTGTTTCTGATTCATTTACACTTAACTTATCAAAATATTGTTTTTAAAGGGCTGTTTGTTGTCCAAAAAACCTTTTCCCCTAAAGCTTGAAAGCTTAACTTCGCAGAAGCAGGAAGCTGCTTTTTGCCAAGAGTAAATGGGTGAGAAGTCCAAAGGGCTCGGGGTTTTAAAGTATGTGTAACGAATGTTCAAACAGGTTCCAAGCGGAGCCAAGTCTGCTTTTCTATCTCTGAGAAATCTCGAGAGGGCCATGGGGCGGAAGTTTCAAGGAATATCATCTCTTCCCAAACCCCATGAAATTGCATTCCAATGAGAATCGGGGCCAAACCAACCAGAGATACAAAATGCAGGGATGGAGGAGACTGAGGACAGTGACCTTGAGAAATGAGAAAAGAATTGCCTTGAAAGTTAGGGGAAAAGCCACGTGTTTTATGTCATAGCGAAGTCACTAATGGTGATTTTGTGGCATTCCCTGCCTGAAGGGAACTGTCATTGCTTTCTTCCCCTGCTCCAGGCGGTGACGTCCACACTTGTCACGTGTCTTAAATCACTTGACCCCCTGACAAAAGCAGTACTGTGAGAATTCCTATTTTACAGAGGGGGAAACTGAGTCATGGAAAAGTTGACTTCCTCTTTGGATAGGAAGGAGTGAGGTGGGGTTTCAAACCCAGTTTGTCTGCCTCCAAAGCCTGAGCCTGTAAACCTCACACGACCCTGTTTGTGGCTTGTTTGGGACTGGTTCATTCATTGAACAGATGTGGATGGAGATCCTGCTACATGTTGGTCACTGGAGATTCTGTATAAAGGAGGTGATATAGTCCCTACCCCCATGGGGTGTCATTTGATGGTGGAAGACAGCCATAAACAGATAGTCGATCTGAGCTCTGAGAAGTGTGCAGGGATAATGAGTATGGCTTGGGAGTGGGGGTGGGGCATGGTGTACTTGTTCCGGGGAGTCAGGGAAGATTGTCCTGTGTCTGTGACATTTTCATTCCAGACGTGAAGATGGTGTCATGAGTTGAATTATGTCTGCCCCCACTCCCCCAATGTGTATGTTGAAGTCCTAACCCCCAGAACCTCAGAAATCAGATGGTTGTAGATGTAATTCGTTAAGATAAAGTCATCCTGGAGTAGGGTGAGCTCCTAATCCAATATGACTGGTGTCCTTATAAAAAGGGGAAATTTGGAGACAGACATGCACATGGGGAGAACGCCATGTGAGCATGGAGTCAGAGATTCGGGGGGGCACCTACAAACCAAGGAGTGCCAGAAATTGGCAGCAAACCACCAGAAGCTAGGAAAGAGGCAAGGAACAACCCTTCCCTAGCACTTTCAGAAGGAGTGTGGCCCTGCCCACATCCTGATCTTGGATGTCCAGCAGCTAGAAGTGTGAGAGCTCCAGAAGTGGGTTTTAGCTGCTCAGTTTGTGGTGCTTTGCCCTGGCTGCCCTAGCAAACTCATACGGGTGGGAAGGTGTTAGTTAGGTGAAGGGGGGGAGGGAGGAGAGGAAAGGATGGGAAATCTAGAAAGAAGAGTAGGCATGTTCCAAAGCCCTGATGGGGGAAGGAGTTGATGCATGTGGGAGCGAGGGGAGAGAACAGATGGAAGATGAAGGAACTGGAAACCAGACTCTGGCATCTCTAACACATACCGTGACATCCATATTGGGGCAACTTGAAGGTTTTAACCAGTGAAGGGCTTTAACTGGGGGATGGACATGGTGTCTGGGTGTGAGTGTTAGAAACGATACCCTGGATGCTGTGTGGAGGGTGAACTTGGGTGATGGTGGGCAAGAAAGGGTGTAGAACGGTTTGAACCTACTGTGGTCATGCCCAGGAGTTTCAGTTCAATTCTTCAGCTTGATTGTCCTTAAAAGGCCATTGTCATCGAACCATTTCTCTACTCAGAAACATGGTGTTCTTTCCTTATAGTGTGCCAAGTTCCGAAATCGCACTGTCCAATATGGTAGCCACATGTGACTTTTGAGGTTAAAATGAAATAGAATTAAAGATTTGGTTGCTCGGTCTTGGCGAGATCAAATGTGCCCTAGACACACCACTGCTGAAAGTTCTGTAGGACACTGGCCCAGGGAAGCAGAGGAAGCTGGCACTGTCTCTATTCTGCTTTTAGATCAGTCACAAAGGTATTGTATGTCATGGACCAGTAAGAATTTCTACAAATAGATTAAGAGAATAGAAAGTCACCTCACAGAGCAGGAGAAGGTATTTGTAGGGCAGGTGGCTAAGAAGGGGCTCTATGCAGAACATGTAAAGAACTCCCCCCATATCAAAACACGACTTGAACAGGCACTTTCCAAAGGAGAGCATCCAAATAGTCAACACGTTTATGAAGAGGTGCTCGATCTTAGTAGTCAGAGGAATGCCAGTTAAAACCACATGAAGATGCTATTCACACCCACCAGAATGGCTCAGATGAAAAAGACTCTCAGTACTAAGTGTTGGCGAGGATGTGGATCGACTGGTGCTCTCATAACAGCTGGTGAGGTAGGAGTGTGCCTACCTCAGAAAGCAGTTTGGTGTTACCCACTAAAGATAGGGTGGCCATGTCATTCGTTATCCAAACCGGTTTACTTTGGAGAAGGAAAGAGAGTTGGTTAAGTGGCTCGATAGGCATTGATGAGGACTATCCTGGGACATATGGTTGACCTAAGCAAAGTTGAATGTGTTCATACCTATGATCCAGCAATGCCACACCTAGGGCTGTGTGTGTGTGTGTGTGTGTGTGTGTGTGTATCAGCAGAAATGTACGCCTGAGTGACAAAATGCATGCACAACGTGTTCCCAGCAGCACTATAGGCAATAGCTCCAAACTGGCAACAACTAGAATTTCCCACAAGCCCAAAAATCAATGGGCTTGTGCTGGATGCAACCACGTGGATGAATGTCAGAAACACATTGGGCAAAAATAAACCCCAAGCATGAAAGAACATAATCCCATTCAGAAACCTGAAAACAGGAGTATTCTACCAGAAATCAGGCTAGGGGTTTCCTTTGGGGAGGAGGAACATGGTCATGAAGAGCAAGGGACATCAGGGGACCTCCTGGGGTGCTGGTGATATTTAATTTTCTTGATCTGGTTGGTGGTTACACAGATGTTCATTTTATGACAATTCTGTTGTGCAGCCCCATTTTGTGCTCTCTTCTCTGTGTGTGCCATATCGCACAATTAAAAATTAAAGCAAAGATACCATCTGGGGCTTATCATAGAGATGTCAGGTTTTTATTTTGTCCAAAAAATGAATTTAAAAGAAGGATGGTTACCTTTCTGTAAGACCAGCACTTTATAAAAAGAAAATTAATTAGACACCAAAGTAGAAAGGACATAATTTCCAAATTAAGGGAAGTTCTGTGAATTGAATAAATTTTGTGTTTTGAAGAACTTACTAGATTGATGTTTCCTTAATTGTTTCGCAGAGGGCTGGTAAAAACGTTACCACAGTCTGGCATTTGGCAGCCTCTGGCTTACTGGGAGCCTGTTCACTGGCTCCTCGTCACTTATACAGGGTTTCCAAAGTCTCTTCTTTGGAACTAAAGGTGTCTCATGAAATAAATTAGGGAAGTGCTGGCGAATAAACAAAGACCAACAGCTTTTCTTGCTGCAGGACTTATCAGAGCCTTTACTACCGTGCCCTGTGACTCTAGGAGATGCATAGAAAACGCAGCACTTCCCAATCTTGTTTGCTGATAGAACCATGTTTCTGTTGACCCCTATTTAGGGACAGGTGGTCCAGGCAACACACTTTGGAGACTTTAGGCCTATAGCAGGGGTCAGCAAGCCAAGGTCTGTGGGCTGGACTCCTATTTTTATAAATAAAGTTTTATTGGAACATAGTCATGCCGAATCATGTACATATTGTCTATGGCTGCTTTGGTCTATGACAATGGCAGAGTCAGATAGTTGTGACAGGGAATGTATGTGGCCCACAAAGCTTAAAATATTTATTATCTGGACCTTTATAGAAGAAGTTTGTTGGCCTCTGGCCTAAGAGGATGTGGTTTTAAACTCTATCTTAGAGTTCACAACTTTCCAGAATCTGACCCACCCCAACCTGCTTTTCAGTGTTATCTTTCTTTATCTGTTGTGTATGACAAATCTGCTTTAGTCACCTGCATTCAGTGAAACTCTTCTGCTCTTTGCCTTTCCTTAAGCTATTCACCTTGGCTGGACTGAGGGACTCCCTTCTCACCCCTGTCCCTTTCCCATTCCACAAGCCCTGGCTCAAAAGCATGGTACTCCAGGAAGCCTTCCCTGATTCTCCATCTTCATTCATTCAGCTTGGGACATCGGCTTCCTGAATCTCCCATTGCTCTTGCACTGAGTTCTTTAATGGTGGTTCCTGCATATGACCTCTGTGTTACTTAGGGATAAATTGATTGTAACAGAAAGCCCAGATTTTGCTTGAGTAAAGAAGTTGGATATTGATTTCCTTCTTTTAGAAGTCCAGAGGTGAGCTGTCAAGATTGAGTTTGCTGCTTTGCCATGGATGCTTCCACTTCCAAAGTGACCTCATGGCCCAATATGGCTGCTTTGGGTCAAGCCATCATACTCTCATTCCAGCCAGCTAGAAAGCAAAGGTGTTTTGCCTTATATCCTTTTGACCAGAACTCAGAAATTAATTACATGATTATATCTTGGTATGAGGAAGTTGAGAACTGTAGCTTCCCTGCACCGACCCCAGGCATCATGTGCCTAAGGCCAGGGAGGACAGCTGACCATGTATTCTGTGCACTGTGAGCTCTTCTGACTGTGTCCATGTCAGCTCTGAGCCCTGGCACATCACCTGCCGGAACATCACCCTAGTTTTATTTTGGAGAAGCCAACCCTCTCCCAAGGGTAGAATGCCAATAGAATGCTGTCCTTCCCTAGTTGTGGGCTGAACATGAGACCCGGGAAGATCAGCTGGGCTCTCCAGAAAACTGAAGTCTTGAGTAGAATGATGCAGAGAATAAATGGGCTTGGAGCTGATCCATCCAGACCGCAGGGCCTTGAAGAGTGCCACCCCCAGTTCCTGCTCCTGGCCGCAGTGCCCTGCTTCTGGTCCTCTCTGGGTCATTTCTTCAGGGTTTGTGAGCTACCCAGTAATCTTCCAAGAATGTCCCATTTTGCTTACGTCACCCAGAGTTGGCATTTGTTGCTTACAACTGGGAAAATCCTAAAGGAATACTCTTGTGGCATCAGGGTTGAAGAGTGGATGAATGGAATCAATCAGTCTGAATCATAAAGTGCTCGCCCCCCACACCAGCCTCAGAAAACAGTCCTGTTTGACCTGGATCAGGACATGCATGATTTACATGACACAAGGCACCATTCAAAGAGGAGGGAACCACTGAGCTTACGGGGTTTTAGATGTCACAAGCCCGAGGCCCTGGCCTAGGAAGGTCTCATGTTTTATTTGCTTGTCAGATTCATAAATCTGAGATGAAGAAGGTAAAAACAAAACAAAACAAAACAAAAAACCTCAGTCAACTCCCCGGAGTCTCATGCCAAATATTTCCCTGTCACAGATTATTTATCTTTGGATGCTCAGCGGTCTGGATCTTTGCAGACGTTGCCCTCTACTATTAAACATGCTTATTTCTGGACCATCAGAGTCATCTTAGAGAGTGAGACCATCAGGCAAACCTGTTAAAACACGAAACACTCAAAGATTAGACAGCTTCCCTCACCTTTCCTAATGTGGGGTAACATCAGCAGCATCTCTGCAGACCTTCCAGCCTCATCCCAGCCAACACCAGTGCTACTCCATCCTGGTCCCTCCAGGCTTTCGAGAAATTTGGGCAGATGCCAACTCATGAGCATTTAACTTATGGTAAGTCAGTTGGTGGGAATGAATACGCATTTTAGCGTAGAAGCAATATTATACCTGTGCAGAGTGGGATGCATAGAAAGATCTAATAACACACATACAAATCCCATATATATCTTTATAGAGATGTGAATATATATGGGAGTGCATATGTGTGTGTGATTATATATATAAATATACAATATATAATAAAATATTTTATATATATGTATATATATGTATATATATAAATATGTAGTAGAAGTAGTATATATATATATATATGTATGTGGTAGAACATACACCAAATTGCTAATGTAGATATTTTTGAATAATGGGATAATGGGCAATTTCTCTTTCCACCATTTTTTTAAAGATTTTATTTATTTTTAGACACAGAGAGAGACAGCGAGAGAGGGAACACAAGCAGGGGGAGTGGGAGAGGGAGAAGCAGGCTTCCCGCTGAGCAGGGAGCCTGATGCGGGGCTCGATCCCAGGACCCTGAGATCATGACCTAAGCCGAAGGCAGACGCTTAACGACTGAGCCACCCAGGCACCCTCCACCATTTTTATTTACATTAAAAATGCTTTCCCTTCAATGGGCATGATTAGTTGTATAATTAATCAACAAATAACTACATGCCTATGAAAAGAAAAATATATTATCTAAAGGTATTGCATGTCTCAGGTCAGCACTATTTTAATAATTTAACTGCAGTGGTTTTAGAATTCATATTTACAGACAAACCCAAACAATGATTTTGCAAGCAAGCTTATTTAAAGAATGGCTTCTGAGTATAGCATTAGATGGGAACTTCATGAATGCAGGGATTGTGTTTGACTGTGTATGATATCATGGTATTTAGCATGTAATAAAGAAGGCAGGCAGGCAGGAGGGGAGGAAGGGGCCATGTGGCACGGTGGAGAGAGATTTGAAGATGGAGTGAACATTTTAGGCTTTTAAACCCGAGCTCTGTCTTGACCAAGGTATGTGGCCTTGCGCAAGTCACTTCCCCCTTGAGCCTTGGTTTTCCCATCTATAAAATGAGAAGATAGGACCAAACTGTTGTAGATCAGAGGGTGGCAAACTGATCTGTGGGCCCAATCTGGCCCTCTACTTGTTTTTATCAATAAAGTTTTATTGGAACAATCCATGTTCGTATCTTTTTTTTTTTTAAAGATTTTATTTATTTGACAGAGAGAGACACAGCGAGAGAGGGAACACAAGCAGGGGGAGTGGGAGAGGGAGAAGCAGGCTTCCCCCCGAGCAGGGAGCCCGATGCAGGGCTCCATCCCAGGACCCTGAGATCATGACCTGAGCCGAAGGCAGACGCCTAACGACTGAGCCACCCAGGCGCCCCTCATGTTCATATCTTTACATATTGTCTATGGCTGCTTTGATGCTCCACTGGCAGAGTTAAGTAGTTGCAAAGTCTAAACTATTTCCTCTCTGGTCCCTGACAGAAGTTTGCTGACCCCTGGTTTAGAGGACTCGCAATTGAATCTGCGTGAGACTCTGTATTGCCTAGAGTTGGGTTCTCCCTGGAGCATAGGGTTTGTATTTTCCTACCTAAATGATCCCCAGCTCTGCCTGGTCATGGGTCATGGGGAGAGAGTGTGGTGCCAGAGGGCCTTTGAACTTCTCTGAGCCACCCTAGTGCATGGGCTTCTCTCCTTACTCTCCTGACTGCTGCTGGAGGGTGAGCAGAGTTGACTCATCAGGGAGGAGGAATCTAAGGGGTGGAGATGGAAAAATCTGCCTTTCAGGTGATGCTTCTCATGTGAGAAGATCTCCTGAGTAATTCATTGTCCTGTCAGCAGCTTTAAACGATCTGTAAAATAGATACTCAGAGCCTTCCCGTCCTGTGTCTTACGCCAGCTTATGGAGGTTTCTGAACAGTGTCCTTCATCGATTCCTGGAAACCTTTTTCCTTCCTGTGCAAAATCATCACCATCATTTTCCCGAAGACGATCAGGCGATGAAACCCATTCTGCATGTGTGTGTGTTTTTCCCTCTGATGGAGTTTTCTTGCTCTTCTTGGGCTCCTGAATTATAAAGTATATTATTTTCTTTGCCCTTTAATGCGATCCATGGATGCTGAAACCATTTCGGCCGACCCCAGCACTTTCCCCACTAAGGGCTTTGCAGGCAAGACAGCTCTGATTTTCCGGGCAGATGACCCCTTGCTACACCAGCTGTGGCTCATCAAATTCCAGAGCCTTCTCCCCACCAAAGGTAGCACTGATTCAGAAGTACCCACAATCCCATTCCTCAGGGGAAACCAACCTCTGGTCCTGAAGGCCTGGAGACCCTGACGTAGGGGGTTACCCATGCTGGTAACTGACCTCCTTCCTGGGACATCACAAGAGCTTATTACAAAGGACCCACTCACCTCCCCCTGAAGCACACTAACCATGACTCAGTGCGCTGCTTGATCTTGCTTCCTCAGGGAAAACTGTCCCCATGTGACTCTGATTTCTGGGATGAGAGGAACACAAAACGAGGACCAGACATTTCTGAGTTTCCTCCCTTCTGAGCCCTTCTGACGGGTGAGCCTTTTCCAGATCCAGATCTTTCTCTTGAACTGTGTCTCTGCAGCCCAAAGGCCACTGCCGTTGAGGTTGGTGGTGAGGTTGGCATGCAAGACAAGGGAGCGGGGGTGTGTGGTCGTGCTTTGCCTATGACTCCATGTCTTCTAATGTCTTTCTTCTGAGGATGAAATAAAATGATGGGTACCAAGTGTTTTGTAGAGCAGTGAGTCTCCATGTACGATGTTCACATGACTGTTAAAATGCAGGGTCTGATTCTGTAGGTATACTTACATTATTGAGGAAGGCATATGGCTAAACAGATGAGCAGTTCTTCTGTTCAAGCAACAGATAATTACTGAGCACTCTTCCTTCAAACACAGTGATAATTCTAAGTTTGGGCTGAAGAGGCTTTTATGTGACCTCATTTCTGTCTTGGGGTGTTTGTGCTTGTGTCCCCTATCAGAAAGGCTCTTGTTGTCTGGCCCTTAATGGCCTTTTAGGTCTTCGATCACATGTCACCTCCTCTTAGAGACCTTCCTTGACCATCCAATCAAAACTACCCCTGCCATGGCTGTCCGCCATGGCACCCTATTCACTTGTGAGCCATTGTCACTCTTCAAAATGATCTTGTTCATTTGTTGAGTTTCCGTCTCTCCCCACTAGAACATCAGCCCCTTGAGAACAGGACTTGCTAACCCTTGTTTACTGGGCACAATACCAGGGCCTGGCATAATCTTGGGTACATGGTTGGCACTCAATAGATGTTTGTTGAATGAATGAACGAGTGACCCAAAGAAAGATTTGCTAAACAGGTTAACAGGGATAATGTTTAAACTACTTCAGTGATTCATTCTGACCACCCATACCCAGCAGGGTTTATAAAACATCTACTGATAGACTGATGAAGAATTACTCTTTCTGGGCCAGTAAAAGCTGCTCTCATTAAGACCTTTGTGGTATAGCAGTTATTAGTGGAGTATTAGCTAATATGTATAATCGAAAGCCACAAACCCAGATACATTTGGTGCCTTATCAAAATACCACAGACTGGGTGGATTAAACAATAGAAATTTATTTTCTCACAGTTCTGGAGGCTAGAAGTCCAAGATCAAAGTGCCCGCAGGGTTGGTTTCCTGCAAGACCTCTCTCGTTGGTTTCCAGATGGCCACCTGCTAGCTGGGTCCTCACATGACCTCTTCCCTGTGAGTGTGGAGGGAGAGACAGAGACAGAGACAGAGGGAGACACACACACACACACACACACACACACACAGAGTGTGTCTCTTCCTTTTCTTATAAGGACACCACCCCTATGTGGTAAGGGCCCCACACTTAGGACCTCATTTAGCCTTAATTACTTTCTTAAGGGGGATCCTCTCCAAATACAGTCGCACTGAGGGTTAGGGCTTTAACACAGGAATTGGGGGCGGGGCACAGTTGTTCAGTCCATAACACCTGCTTTTAAGAGATTCTGATGTAGGCAAACTCAAGGTAAATGGGCTTATGATAAAAATATAAGGGGAGTTCTGAGAGCTTCTTGGTGGAAGGGGCCCTGGGTCCTCCAAAGCTAGTGTGTGATTTATATTCTAGCTTCCACCATCAAGGTATAACTTAGCTCTTTACTGAGTGTCTGCAGTAAGCATCCACTTCTTTTTTGTTTTTGTTTTCAAGCCATTTTATTGAGGTATGACTGACATACACAAAGCTGTATGTACATATCGTACAACTTGGTGAGTTTCCAGTTCAGTATGCGCCCTTGGAACCATCAGCACAGTCTGTGCCATAAAAATATCCATCACCTCCCAAAGCTTCCTCCTGCCCTCTTTATTTTTATTTTATTTTATTATTTTATTTATTTTTTATAAGAATGCTTGATTTAAGATCTACTCTTGTAACAAAATTTTAAGTATGCGATGCACCATTAACTTAAATCACTATGCTGTACAGTAGATCTCTAGAACATAATCATCTTGTATAACTGAAAATGTGTACTCTGACCATCACCTCCCTGTTTCCCCCTCCCCAGCCTCCCGGTGACCACCATTCTCCCCTCCACTTCTAGGAGTTTGACTATTTTAAGTTCCTGATGTAAGTGAGATCATGTAGTATCTGTTCTGAGTCCAGCTTATTTCAGTTAGCATAATGTCCTCCAGGTTCATTCATGTTGTCGCTCATGGCAGACTTTCCTTCGTTTTTAAGGCAGAATAATATTCATTGTTATGTATGGATGTGCCACATTCTCTTTATCCATTCCTCTGTGGGTGGGCATTTGGGTTCTTCTGTCTTGGCTATTGCGAATAATGCTGCAATGACCATGGGAGTGAAGATAGCTCTTTGAGATCCTGATTTCAATTCCTTTGGATAAATACCCAAGAGTGGGATTGCTGGATTGTATGGTGTTTGTGTTGTTAATTGCTGAGAAACCTCCATACTGTTTTCCATAGTAGCTGCACCAATTTACATTCCCGCCAACAGGGCATGAGGGTTCCCTTTTCCCCACATCCTCGCCAACACTTATCTCTTGTCTTTTTGATGATAGCCATCCTAACAGGTGTGAAGTGATCCATCACTGTGGTTTTGATTCGCATTTCCCTGATGAGGAGTGAGGTTGAGCACCTTCTCACGGACCGGCCGACCACCTGTAGGTTTTCTCTGGAGAAATGTCTATTCAGAGTCTCTGCTCATTTTCTAATTGGGTTCTTTGCTTTTTGCTATTGAGTGGCGGGAGTTCCTCATGTATTTTGGATATTAAGCCTTTAGCAGAGCCACAGTTTGCAAATATTTTCTCCCATTCTGCCGGTTGCCTTTTCACATTGCTGTTTTTCCCTTTGCTGTGCAGGAACTTTTTAGTGTGATGTGGATCCACATGTCTTTTTTTGCTTCTGTTGCCTGTTCTTTGTCTCACTTCTAATTGCCTTCTTCCTCATCTCCAGCAGTCCACTATTTTTCCCCTTTCACAAGTCTTGTTGCCTGTTACCTGAATATGGCTTTTTAAAAAACCCTAAGCTCCCAGGGGCAGGGAGTTTGCTCAGGATACTCTCCATGTTGCCCATTGCTGCAATTCCAGGGTCTCAAGGCACTCAGTAATTTTTCCTGGCTTAAAATGCCCGTGGGATCTAGTGCTACAACAGACATGTGCATTCGGGAACTCCAGAGCTTAGGGGACTACCTTGATTCCTTTCCTTTGGGAAACCGACAAATATTCGTTGAGTGTTTACCATGTGCCGGGCACTTGCCAGACTCTGGGGATTCAGCAATGACAAGAGAGACAAGGTCCCTGCCCTCATGAGGTGCCTTCTACGGGCGGGAGACAGATGATACACCAAACAAAGCAAATAAGTTACAAAGACAATTTTATTTTAATTTTTTTGAAGTTTATTATTTTTAAAGACTTTATTTATTTGAGAGAGAGAGAGAGGTAGAGCACAGAGAGAGAGTGGGAGGGAGAAGCAGACTCCCCACTGAGCAGGGAGCCTGACATGGGGTGATCCCAGGACCCCAGGATCATGACCTGAGCCGAAGGCAGATGCTTAACTGACTGAGCCACCCAGGCGCCCACACAGGGAATTTTAGATAGTGACAAATTCCCTCAAGAAGGTACAACAGAATCATGCAGAAGAGAGTAGGCACACAGAGTTTATTAGAGGAGTGAATGAATGAATGAATGAATGAATGAATATAAACTATACACAAGGCTTTCCTGACTGGTGTTTTCACTGAAGCCATCTATCAGCATGCTACAGGACCATCAGGCACACTGACTATGTTCCCACAATCTTGTGTTGCTTTTGAAGTATTTAACTTTTATTGAATATCAGCATCAGTGAATATCCTAAGTGTAAAGCTGGGTACAACAATCTCACAAACTGAACACATCCAGATCAAGAAGCAGAACGTTATCAGCGCTTCAAAAACCTCCCTTAGGCTCATCGCTCATCATTATTAACCCCATCCTGACCTGCAGTGTTCGCTGGGTTTTAAACCAGGAGGGTCAGAGATATTCTAGAGTGGAATGCTAAGCAGCATGACTTCCTATTTGCAGGGCACGCTTTTGCAAATGCAGGATCACAACCCGGGACATTTCACCGAGTAACAGGCGTCCGTTATGTCCTGGCAAACTTGTTAGTGGGGTGCTGTCTACTCTCCTGACGCTGGCGTCCTCAGGTATACTCTCTTTTTAGTTTGAGCCAACAGCCTTTGACAGATTAGGAATCCCAAAGATCCTTCTAGACACCAAGTACCTCAGCACTCACGGGAAACCTTTCCACACGCAAGCTGCGTGAGCATCAGAGAGCCAATGGAGATATTTTGCGTTTGGTTGATTTCATGAAACATCTTTTCCCCCTGTTGCTTTTGTTTTGTTTTTATTTTAAAATCTCGACTCCAACCTGTTTTGCCAGATTTTAGTAGAGATGCAGAAGGATGTTCAAATCAAGTCCCCCGCCTGTCTGAGAAAAATTCCTGGGAGTGTTATGTAGAAGACCACATGATTAGTTTGTTTCTGGGGAGGGTTGGAAATGCATTTCTTAGAATCTACCTTCCTAGAAGGGCTCAAGCCCTTCCCTCAAGTCTTATCCAGTAGCCCTGGGGTTAATCTTCCTAAATGACAATTAACAGGTGGGACATCTTGAAATTCCTGCGGCAAGACCTCTGGGTCTATAAATCTGCAATGAGACCAATGCTCTGAATTCTTAATCAAGCCTGTTTCCTTTATTAATCTCCAAGAGCAGCAGTGATTTATAAGACGGGCTTCCATTTGGTCCAGAAAATGAAATTCATTTCACAAACTCCAAATCAATTGGCCACGATACTTTCCTATTTCATGCTCTGCATCACGCTGATCTCTTAACTTGATTGTTCTATTACTAAGAATTCACTTAAAAGCCTCTGCTAGGTCTCTGTGCCTCAGGAAAATAATATTAGCCCCAGTGCAATGATCACTATGGATGCTGAGATGGGGCTTTCAGATACTTCCATTAAAAAGGGACAGGGGATGAGCTGCGAAAGAGGGGGAGATTCACAGAAACTTGAGTCATCCAGTGCTGAGTTCCTGAACTGATGGAGACCCAGGCGGATCGTGGGAAGGCCATTCCAATGCACATTTCTGGGTCCCACCCAAGCCCGGCTGAATCAGTCCTTCTGGGAATGGGAAAACGTTTGAGAATCCTACACATGAAGCCAAAGATTCTAGGGATACAAGGATCTTCCCTGTCCCTTAAGTAAAGCCAGCTTGTGTGGTCATTCAACAAATGTTTGTTGAGCACCGCCTCCGTGCCAGGCACTGTGGTCAGTGCCTGGAATACATCCGTGAACCACTAGACAAGAATCCCTAGCTTTGTGGCTATGGTGACCCCTTAATTGTGGAGAATATAATCATAATGATTGTCAACACTCATTGGATACGCACAAGGATGTCTTATCTAATCCTCGATATGGCTCTAAGCAGTGGTGAGTGCTATTCCCTCTTAGAGGGAGGAAAATAGGGACCAGAAAAGTCAAGTTACCCAAGGTCAGTATGGATAAGAAGTGGAGCAGAGAGCTGAACCAGCCTGCTGCAGAGCGCTATGGACCATGTGCGTGCATCTGCTTCAGGGCGTAGAGCGAGGATGGTATAGGACTAACCACATGACCAGTTCTTCCGTTCAAGCAACTAAGAGTTAACTAAGCATCTGCTACGAATAGGTCCCTTCCTGAGAGGTGGAGACCGAGGGTGGTTGAGATATCACGTCCTGCGGATGAGAGATGCACAGGGAGGCACAATGTGAGTGCTAAGGGCTCCATGGGGTTATGCATGGATGGCTTGGGGTGCACCCAGCTGGGGCTCCTGGCTAGGGGTGGGGGGTCTACAAAGAATTCGTGGAGGAGGTGCACACGTGGGAGCTGGCTGGGCCAAAAGAATGGCGTGGGCAGTGGAGAATTGCATGTACAGTAGTTCTCGAATTTTCAGCCTGGCTGGAGGGGCTGTTGTTGATGAAGCAGGAGAGGAAGCTGAGGCCGGCGTGCTAAGGAGTCTGGACCTTCTTGAGGGCATTTGGAAGACATTGAGTAGGTGGAGAGTTTCAGACTTAAATTTCAGAAGGAACCTTCCAGTGGTAATGGATTTTTAGAAAATGAGTTTAGGTGGAGTGAGAAGACCACTTAGCCAGATCAGCAATGATGGGAAGAAACGCGCCCAAAGGCTATCTCAGCCACCTCACACAGGAGGCTGTCCGCGAGATAGAAATGTTCCGGAAGCTTCTTTTTGGAGAAATGGTGCGGGGGTACCACTCAGCTGGGATGGTAGCCACCTGATACAATTTAGTTACACTTGAGAATGTCTTCCAGGAGTCAAGAGCCAGGAGGAGGCAGGCGCTGCTGGGTCCATCATGTAGATACTGATAGTGCAGAGCCTTGTCAGCGCTAATCTCCAGATCGTTTAGACCGTATACACACATTACCCAGGCAGTGGCCCATTTGGCTTGGGCAAAAGGCCACGGGCGCGGAGCACGTAACATCCCTTGCGTGGTTTGTCGGATTCAGGGTCTTTTTGCTGGGATCAGGAGGAAGTGAAGAACAGGGACACGTAGGCTGAGCAAGTGTTAGCCCTGCTAATGGGTGCCGCCAGTGACCTTTGGGTGATAATGGTGTCAGGCACATGATAAAGACGTGATGGCAGGAAACACCCTATGTTTACAGAGCAATTTTCTCAGCATGGGTTCAAAGTGCAAAGCGCTTGTGTTAATTTGGAAATCCTCAGAACAGCTCAGAAAGGTGAGAGTATGTCTGTGATAACCCGGATGCTATTGTGGGAGGTCTGGGTGCCACAGCGTGTCACATCAAGGTCGTCATTGTCATCAACCTCAGCACCACCATTTTCACCATCATCTTCGTCGCCTTCCCTCCACTCCTTGGAAACTTCTATGGGCCAAGCTGTGCGGATATCACTTCTCGTGCCCCTGTCCTCCTCTGCAGGATCTGACCCTTGGAGTCTTCTCTGTGTCCCTCCTTGCTCACTCTCCAGCCCAATGGCCTCCTTGCTGCATTGACTATACCAGGCATGCTGCCGCCTCAGGACCTTTGCATGGGCTATTCTCTCTGATTTCCCCATCTACTCACTCACTCTCACCTTCTTCAAGTCCCTGCTCAAATATCTCCTTCTCAGGGAGACTCACCCTGACCATCCTATTTAATACTGAACCCTTTTCTCTCCCCCACACTCCTAATCCTGTTACTTTGTTCTACTTTTCCTGCACAGAACTTATCTTTTAACACTCAAAATCTTTTACTTATTTCTTAATGTTTATTGTCTGTTTCCCCTTATGGGAATATGAGCTTATGGAGAATATAAGCTCCATAATGGTGGAGAATTTTATTGGTTTTGTTTCTTTTTATATTCCCCGGTGCTGAGCACCATGCTGAGCAGGTGCAGATATGTTCAGTTGATGGTGAAAGTTGACTAATCTAACCCTCAGAGCAATTCTCTAAGGTAGAGGTTATTTAGCCTCCTTTTATGGAGGAGGAAACTGAGGTTCAGAGAGGTTCATTCATTATCTCCAGGTGACACAGGAAGCCCCTGCCTACCACTCTTTGTTGGTTGAATCAAGGGAGGGGCATTGGGAGGTCATTCAGCTGGCTTAAAGTTACTCCTTGAGATGAAGAAAGAAATTCATCTTTCTGGAACCCTACCCCACGTGTTTCCTATAGGGTTAAGCCTCTTCTCCTTAGCAGCTGGTGTTTGATGTACCATGTTAGCCATGGTGAAACCAACTGAGTTGGAAAAATCTCGAAGGATCAGTGTATTTCAGTGTATTTCAGGAAGTGGGGTAAAACTCCAGGGGGAGATTAACCTGTCTTGATGACATCTCATGGAAATCCTTGAAATTCATCCTGCTTCTGTGCTCACCACCACTGAGATCTAGAATTTTCCATGTGGGAACCTAGAACACTTTACTGTACTGATCTTATTGATGAGCTTTATAGGGACCCTTTGTTTCTCCTGACTTCTCTTTGAAGGACATCCTCCACTCAAAAGTCACATGGCTTGGGTGGGGCTGACCCCCATCAGATCCAAAACTGGGCATGAGACTTGGTCTGGCCCATTGGGTGATCCATTCCTGGGCCCCAGTGATTGGTTGAGGGACGGGTGTGAGACACAAATGTGTCTAATGAGAATCTGCTCTGGGACTTTTGCTGGAGCTCTTGAGAAAGACTTACTCTTTCCAGCAGGGAAATCCCATCCATGCCACTTCTCTGTGAGGTTAGCCCTCCTGGGTGGGAGGAGGGTGAAGGGTTTCCCAAGCCTTGGGTACTCTAAAAAGTTAGGGGCGTAAAGGAGCAATTGCAGTCCAGCCTGGGCCTTCCCATCTCTTGCTGCACTCCCATCCTACAGGACGGGGCGTTGACATGCTGCTGACCAGCAGCTGAGAATAGCCTGGCACTGGTCCCAGAGGCTGTCCTCCCCCATCAAGGACTCGGAGGACAGAACAATCTATGCCCTGGAGCAGTAGGTTTTCCACCTTGCACCTGATAAGCTGGAGCTGAATTTAACGAAAGCCCATCAGATGGGACACGTTTTCAGGAATAAGACGCTCCTATCGGTCCCACTGGGGGGTGATGGAGACACGGGTGGACTTAATGCATTGCTGGCCCAGACCCAGGCTCTGGCAGTCCATTCCTCTCAAATTCCTCTGTAATCAGCTAAATTAGCCCATTGATAGAGCAGCTCATCAAGGGGCAGCTCCGAGGAGGGAGTGATGGACGGTCACCTTTTCAAGGAGCTCTGGGCTGGGGGATAAATGGCCTATTTACTCATGAGGTTGCAGTTGAGTGCTCTCACTAGGTCAATAATTTTTCCTTTCTTGCCCTCACTCTTCCTGGTTCCTGGGCAGAAACAGGCCCATGCCACATCAGGTCTGACTCCTTCCTGAGCTGGAGTGCAAAGCCAGTGTTTAATCCACTCATTACTGCCTGAGTGCAGACATCCTCTTAGAAGGGAGATCTCTCCTTTATAAATACCTCACATGCCCAACTATAACGTGAGAGACCCTCCCTGTCATTATCCCGAAGGAGGGAAGGTGTTGCAAATACATAGGTCCCTATAAAATCTCTCCTCTTATGGGGCACTCCCACAAATATTTTATTTAGACTTGCAAAGTCCTATATGGGAATGACTTGAATGTCAAAGCTAGTTCTCTGGGGGGTTCCAACATTCACCTGTCAGAACCAGAGAGACCTGAGAGTAATTGCAGCAGCGATGACTCATAACTGCCCGTGTTTGATGTCATGTAAGCAAGCCTTCTTCAGCTCACTTTACAAACAGCTCTGTAAGCAGTGATGTTGTAGAGATCACAAATAGACAAGGACAGGATAAAGGAGGGAAAAAACACAGCTGTCTCAACTGTCCCCACATTATAAGCATTGGTCCTTGTGGCCCCGGGACCACATTTCCAGTGATGGGCACGGTACGTGTGTTAAACATGGCTGCATTTCTAAGCAACTTATGCAGGAGTGAACGTGACATGAACTGGGACATCATGCAAGATCGTATGGCTTTCTTAGGACAGCAAAAAGTGGCTTTCTTAAGACAAAGATGTAGGCAAAGAATTTGAATTAAAGTGTTGCCTGATCTGTATGAGTGAGAGAAAGTAGATTTCCTACATCGTTATTTTACCATACGTGTAATTTTAAAATATGTCAAACTCAATTAATAAATTATATATGATAAATAGATATTTGACTTCTTTATCTAGTTCCTTAAAGTTTGTAAGCTCAAGTAATGCATATATAACTTTTAAGGATTATTTTTAGATCTTCCCATTGTGAAAAGCATGGCTCACCTTAGATGTGGAGCCATCTTATGTTTGGAGTTGTCTTATATTCAGCTGTATGCCAAAGGATCTTGGGTATTTCTGAAGGCACAGGTGTAGTTTCTGGAGAGATCTGGATAATTTTTCTTGTGGTCTTAGATTTAAATGTTTTTAAACTTATATACTGTCTTAAATGTACTTGGAAAAGCAAGCAAGATAAAAGAAAGCATGTTTATTTTAGGATAGCATTTCTCAAAGTGAACTCTGTTCTGGGATATGCTTCATAAGAAAATAGTTACATGATCAAATAAGTTTGGGCAATGCGGCACTCAGTTGTACCCTCTTGGGGGAGTCCATGCATTTGGCATATCGAAAGCTCTGACAAGTCCTGTAATAAGGGAACCTACTAATCAAAATGAATTTAACCTAGAACTCCCTAAAATAACCATACATTGAAAATCTTTTCTTACAGAACACTTATTACCATCACACAAAACAAAACAGTGGTGTCCCAGAAACGATTTGGGAAACCCTGAACTAGGGCTACCAAAACTTCAAGGTGGGGGGTCACAAATATGAAAGAATTTGCACGATTCATTAGTGTTATTTAGGTGGTTGAGGGCATCTAGGTATTTAATTGACCACAGTAAAACTCTATCTCTTTCCCGCTGACAGAGTACACAGGCTGTTACTGTGTGCTCCGTGGAAGGCTTAGATTCTGTTGCCAGTTAGACTTAGACTCAAATTCTGGCTTTGCTTCTATGTGCTGTGTGCTCTTGAGCAAGTGCCTTTCCCTCTCTGAGCCTCAGTTGCCTCCTTTGTAAAAAAGGGAACCAATCAGTCCTCTCCTTAAAGGATTTCTATGGAAGGTGAAATGAGATGGTACAGAAGTAACTAGCATTGTGCCTGACACTAGCAAGTACCCAAGCAATGATCTCTGCTGTTTGCTGTAACATTTCTTCTCAAAGCCTATGAACTTTGTTGGCTTGCCCACTTGGGTCAGCTTCATTTGTTCAGCTTTCTGGAATTGAACTGAAAAAAGGGAATGTGGGGATTAGTAAATTATGGTGGACTTTACTGTCAAGGTATGTATCTGGGGAGTACGCAAGTGACCTGCTGATTCCCACCTGAGAGAATCAGAGAAACTCACTTCCTGTTCTCCGCTCCCCTGGGGAGACTCACTTCCTGTTCTCCACTCCACAGGGGGAGACCTGCCCCAGGAGTGTGGCCACATCACAACTGGCTCACCAGAAGTGAGACTGTTGGCAAGTTCAGAATTCATGTGATTCCTTTCAGGAGAGAAGTCAGCTTTGTTCATTAAAAACACACACACACACACAAATCACTTTATTTTAATGACAAGAGTCAAATGCACACACTGTAGAAATTCAAATATGATACATGTTTGATGGGAACAGTGAGAGCCTTCCTTTCATCAGTATTATTCTCCAGAGGTGAACACCGTGAAAACTTTGCCAGGTTTCCTTATGGGCCTTTTCTATATAAAGACAAACAACAACAATGATAATAATAACAAGCATTTTTTTTTTTTAGTGCTTTATACATGTCAAGCAAATGAAAATGCTTTCCACGTATTCTCACTTCACCCCCATGTCAGTGTGGATACTAGGTGTGGGTACCAGGGTTTTGGCTTACTTTATAGGTGAGGCAATTAGCATTCAGAGAGGTTAAGAAAACCCAAGGTCACACAGCTAGCAACTAGTGGGGCTGGGATGTGAACTCCAGTTTGTTCAGTGAGGGTCTGTGTCCTTAATCATTAACACACACACACACACGCGCGCACACACACACACACCGGTGTGCAACCTCATCTCCTGTCCACAATTTCTATCACCATATAGGATCATATTATCCCCAGTGGCCTGCAACTCTTTTTTTTTCCTTAACAGTACATCATGAACACCCTTCCTTGACAGGACCTATAGCTGTCATTGCTTCTTTTTAACATCTAGGCAAAATTCCATTACGGGGATGAACATAATTTATTTAACCAGCTCCCTGCTGACGGGCATTTGTCCATTTGCAACTCTGCCCTGTCCCTCTTCGGCCCCAGAAGGGCTGGGCTTCCTCCAGCTCTCAGGCTTTAAGAGAAGACTCAGCATAGTGTCTCCATCAATCTAAGCGAGTGGTCTTTAAAAATACATAACCCAAAAAAATAAGGCTCCATTAAACAAATTTATAAAATATGAATGGGTTGCTTACCCTGCCCCTTGTCCAAGAGTATAAGGGTCATCCCCTTGTACCATAAGAAGGTGAGGCTTCTAGGGTCTCTCTGCATATTTAGGAGAGGGGTGTCCCCCTGTCAAGGTGTGGGGGCTTGAGTCCAGTTAGACTGTGAACCTCAAATGGGAAAGGGGGCAGATAATTTGCTGAGCCATGAGGCACAGCTAAATGTGCCTAAGTGTGTGTGTGCGCGTGCACGTGTGTTCACGCACGCTTGTAGCAAACCCAAAATGCTCTTAGTAAATCGGTGAATTGATCAGGCATCTGTGCAGAGAGGCAGAGTGGCTTTATGGTCAAGGCTGTGGATAGGAAGCCAGCCTGCTTGGTTTGGAGGACTGGCTCTGCTGAGCTCCAGCTTTGCAATCTTGGGCAACCCACTTAACCTCTCCATGCCTCAGCTTCCCCCTCTAGAAAATGAGGGTAGTAACATTCCCTACCTCGCGGGATGATTGTGAGGACTGAGTGAGTTCGATGGGTACAGCAGTAAGCCCCTGCACGCAGGTGGTATTACACCTGGGGTGGCTGGTATTGTTCTTGGATTTGCATGCACTGTTTAAAATCTTTTAGAATTATGCAGTGAACACACGGTCATGCAAAAGCAGGATGGATTAGCTAGAACAAGAGCCAATGCCTTTGCTCCCTCCATCGCCTGGAACCCCGCCATCTAGAAAGAGCCAGTGTGAACATTTGGTTCGTAACATTCTAAACATTTTCCTTTGTGGGTGTACGCTCTCTCTTTCGCACACTCGCACGTGCACACCGACCCACACACTTTCATTGGATATATGATGTTATTCTATGAAACTTCTAGCTCACGGACTCCTTTAAAACTCAATTTTTTCACCTAAAACACCATCAACATGCCCACTGTGTTCTTCTGGTAGAGCTGCCATCGCAAAGCACCACGGGCTGGGTGGCTGAGACAAGAGAAATTCATTTTCTCACAATTCTGGAGACTGGAAGTCTGAGATCAAGGTGTGGGCAGGGTGTTGGTTTCTCTTCTGAAGCCTCTCTCCCTGGCTTGTGCATGGCCTTCCTCCCTGTGTCTTCACATGGTCTTTCCTATGTGTGTGTCTGTGTCCTATTCTCTTCTTCTTGTAAGGACACCAGTCATATTAGATTAGGACCTAATGACCTCATTTTAACTTAACCACCTCTGCAGAGACCCTGTCTCTAAATACTGTCCCATTCTCCGGTACTTGGGCATAGGACCTCGACCTAGGAATTTGGGGATGATACCACCAGGCTCATAATACCCCATTATTGGGTCCATTAATCACAAAGACACAGGGATCACGAGTACATTTTGTCTGTGTTTTGACTGATCGGCTGATATTGGCAGCTTGGAAGGGTCAGTGTTTCGAAGGATTCTGAGGTCCCATCTGGGCACAGTGAGGAAGACTAAGAAGATGTCTGCTGTAAGTGAAGGCCTGAGGATTGTTGCTACACATGCAGGGAGTTGTCCTTTTGGCTGAACGCAATGTGAGCTGACCTGCTTTGTGGTTTGGGTTTAGCCCATCACATTGCAGAGAGCCATGCTGTGTGGTATCCATAACTGGAATGTGGCTTTGCCCACAGTTGTGCCTCCCATTCTGACCACCAGGGTGATAATGATGGTTGAGGAGTAAGTAGATGGACATGGTTGGGTCCATGGGGCTGACATTCCTGGCCAGGTACCCCTCAGCTCTGAAGAATCACCTGCAACTTGCTTGACTGGTTTTCTCCCCTCTGAAGTGACCTACTGCTTTGAGATCATTTGGCAAGAGGGGCTGATGTTTATTCTGCTGTGGCATTAGTAAGTGAGGTCTGCTTTGGGGTGAGGAAATCGAGTGTATCCTTCCCTGGCTCACAATTTCTTTTTGAGAGACCTTAATTATCACTGGTTTTTATTATAGCCTTCTAGTGATTTGGGGAGGAGCAAGAAAAATCTTGTGGAAATAGCCTTCTGTATCATTAATTCTTTCCTTCCTTTCATATCTTCATTAATTCCACAAATATTTGTTGAGAGCTTAACATACAAGGCATTATAGCCCATTTAAGAAATGCAGGAAATGAAGCAGAGGAAAGGTTAGGACCTCTCTCTTGTACTTGATGGTTAGTCCATTTTTCTTGACTCCCATCCCATTAATCTTTCTCTTCCTCTCTTGTGCAGAAACATTGTTATCTTAGAGACACCAGGAAGCCCCTGGCACTGGGAAGAGTGAAACAACATGTCAGCAATCAGGGGAAGGTTCTAGAGATCAAATTTAGTGGCCTCATTACTCAGATGGTGAAACGGAGCTCGGGAGAAATTAAATCATTTGTCAAGGTCATACAAGTAGCTGGTGGCAGAGGGAGGGCCAGGAGCTAGGCATCCACACCCTTGGCTTGATCTCACTGGTGAGCACCCCAAATTTGACTCTTTTGGTATCTTGCAAGTCCCAAATGTGTAGAAATCAGGTCTTGCTTCATTAGCATTTGTAAAGAAGAATTACATTCGGGGCCTCACCACCTAAAGGCAATTGCTAGATATTTACCTGAAATGCTTCCAAGTGGTTTTTCAGAAGGGCTGAACTACTTTACTAATATACTTATGAAGGAGAGCATCTGGTTCACCTCATCTCCATTCTTATTGGATGTAGCCATTCACACTAAAAACAAACCACAGACACAAAACTTTTCCTAATTCGATAGGGGGAAAATGGCATTAGAGTTGTTTCCATTCTTACTTCTTTGATTTACAGTGTGGTTAGGCATTTTCTGATATGTTAATTACCTAGAGATATTTATTCTGTTTTGAGTTGCATATGTATGTTTTTTGCTCATTTTCCTATCATGGGATTTTTATTTTTCTTACTTACTTGCAAGTGTGCTTTATGTAGGAATATTAATAGCTATTTTTAAAATTAAAATGTTAACCTTCTGGATGCTGCAAATATTCAGCATAGATTTTTACACACGATCAAGAGGTTTTTTTTTTAATTTTTAATCTTTTCTATTGAGGTGGTTATTCCACCAACTCTCTTTCTCCTGATTTTGTATATTTTGCTCATTTTTTCTTGATTAGACCCTTTGGAGTTTTGTATCCTTGCTTTGGACTTTTAAAATCCAAATTTCTTTTATTCCCCCTCCTCTCCTCTTTGTTCATAGTTCTTTGTATTTTCCTGCTTTGTTGTTGTTGTTTTTGTTGTTGTTATTATTGTTGTTCTTTTTTAACCTCCTGAGTTGATATCAGCTCACTTATTTGTATCCTTTTAAATACAACATTGGTGACATTTAATACTATGACTTGTGCTTCTGATTACAGCTTTGGGCACATCCTATGCGATGTTAAAAATACCTAGTATTCTCATTATTGTTATTTTTCTTGTACTTGTTGGCTTTGATTGCCTCTTTGTTTCAGGTTATTTGGGAGCATGGCTTTAAATTTCTAAGTGGTCAAGGTTTTTAAAAATCCTTAGAGTAATTTCTATTTTTATTACCTTGTGGTCAGACAATTCAATTCTGGGCAATGTTCATCGCTTGCCATCTTGTGTTCAGATGCTCATGTATCTGACACAGGTCTGAGAATGTCTCTGCTCTTCGGGAAGCTTAAAGTCAGAAGGGCTCTCTGACCCAGGATGGAGCTGAAACCACCGAAATCCCCAGAGGGTTCCTGTTTGTAGCCCTGTTAACGGATTATAGGGATGGTTGTTGATAAGTCAAGGGTTAGAGGGGCAGCTTCAGAATCTGCTTTTTTAACCCCCCTCCCCCATATATATTTTAACTCTAGAAGGTACCTGGTGATATCAGAGCCTAGAATTCTCTCCCTTTAGGTAGATTAAGGTCTGAATGATACAGAACATAATGTTCCCTCATTGCAGGGATCCAGGGTTGGAAGCTACTCATGCTCCTTCATTCAGAGAGAGTTCCAGAACTGAATATATTTCTTGGGAATTTTACCATACCTTGTGCTGGGTTCCCACTATATCCTAGAAGAACTGTTGGTCCAGTTGATTACTTGCTACCCACAAAGTTGAGTTTTAAGAAGGAGCCCAGCCAGTTGGCCGAAACTACTTTCTTAATTCATTGGAAATGCATGTTGTTGAACCATGGCTTTTCATTTGAAAAAAAAAAAAAAAAAAGTGTTGCCTGTTATAGAGTCCACTTAAAAAAATAGAGCAAGGGAGAGATTTTTATTTCCATATGGATTATGTTAAGGGATGTGTGTGTGTGTGTGTGTGTATGAATGTGTACACATACATAAGAAAGAGAAATGGCCCTATTATGGGAAGCCTCATTAAAGAGGCCTGGAAAAGGTTAGTCCATTTGCAGACTATACATCTTAATCTCCCCACACAGCACACTAACCTGGAAAGGGAGAGAGAATCTACGGCCAGAGAGACCTTGGCTTCAGTCCAAGTGCTGGATCAAGTAGACCTTGCCTTTTCCCGCCGGCTACCCCTCATTAGCACTCTATATTAACCTAGAGAAACTGTTCTCCCAAGAGGCTCCAGGAAATGGGAGGACATGCAAGCCAGTTCAGAGTGGGGGAGACCCAAGGCTCCCCTCTAGCTGCTGCTTATTTGCTGGCAGGTGCATCTGGGGATTGGGCCCCTGGATGTTGGGGAGAGGAAGCCAGGAGCGTGCTATAGCTTCAAGCAGTGCTGATAGGTTGAGCGGCCTTTCACCTGTTGCTGGCTGGTTCTCATCTGTGTTAACAGCTTCCAACTGGCCTCATTATTTGAGAAACTGGAGGCCTTTGGACAAGGGCCTTTAAGCTGGTTCTGCACATGCCCCCAGGCCCTCTCGAGGCCCTTTTTAGGTTCCATGTTGCAATGCAGAGGAGTGGGATGGCTTTTGGCTGGAGTCTTTGCCCAAAATGCAACCTGTGACTGGTTACTCACCCTTACCAGCCTCAGTTTCCCCATATGAAGTGTGTGTGTGTGTGTGTGTGTGTGTTGGGGGGTGTAAGCAATTCCACCTACTTCTAAAGTCATAAGGATTAAGGAGAGAAGGAAGACAGCAAAATTTTAGTTTTATTTATTTTGTATATGGCATGTCAGGCTTTGGCCTGGTGCTTTCAGGGAGATGCTCAGAACATTACTCATTTCCCTTCCTACCCTTATCCTCTCTAATGCAGATTCTCCTCTCCCTTGTCCTCTTCTCCATCTTCCCACCTTGTCTGTACCAGGCATTCGTGTCCTCTATCACTCAACCCCTTGCTCTCCAAAGTGTGGTCCAGGGACCAGCATCATTGGTGCCACCTGGAAGCTTGTTAGAAATGCAGAATCTCTGGCCCTGCCCCAGATCTACTGAATTAGATGCTGCATTTTAACAAGGTTTCCAGGTGACTCCTGTGCATGGTAAGGTCACTGGTGTCACCCAAAAGACTCTTCTCCACTGTGTGCATGTGTTCGTAACATCCAGGAAACTCTCATTGAGTAGCTTCTGTTCTGAGCCTTCTCATCAGCAAAAGGAGGCACCGAATGTGCCAGTCAAAATGGTTTAGGCACAAAGGGGACCCTATTCTGGATACACATGTTCTCTTTTTGTCAGTACTCTTTCAAGTTTTCCATGTATGTCTGAGTACGTCCAGAGGAGAGACTCTATTTGGAGCCCATCTGTACTTAACACCTTGTAAGAGGTGCCTGATTCTGCAGGCACATTCTGCACATTGCAAAAATGCACCTTTCCTCCTTACCTGTGCCCAGGGCAGACATCACTAATCAATTACCACACTCTCCTACAATGAGCTCAGACTTGGACACAGCACTCTAGGCCATCACCGACTGATCAGAACTACTTTGGCCTGCATCAGCATAGTTGGCCTCAGTCCAGATCTGCGTACCAGAGATGCTGTCTGTCAGGTCCGTTCCTGGACAACCCGGTTGAATATTCTCACATGCTGAGAATTGGTAATGGTGATAGATTTAATGAGGATGATAAAATGTTGGTGATTTGGGGAAGAGAGCAAACTTATGCCTTGGGTATGACATTGGAGACAAGAACACTCTCAAATAATTGGTTCCGTTAGCAGAGATACAACACTGGATCTGTCCTTTTGTTGTTCCGGCACCCAGCATCTTAATTTTCCTTGGGGGAAAAACCCCACTCTTAGGTTTAGTGGCTCAGGTGGTCCAGAGGTTAGCATGTGACCAATCAGAGCCCTCCATCCCTCTGACCTCAATGATTGGTTCCCAGGAGGGCATGTGACCCAAGCCAAGTGTGTTAGACTAGCTCACAAGGTTTAGTCCCAACTTGAGGAGGGTCAAGAGTAAGTCTTTGACTTGGTGGCAGATTGCTGGCCCTGGGATGGGTGACCTGCCATCTGAGCTAGGTCATGCTCACCGTTAAAGAAATAACTTTTAGGGTAGGTGGACGTGCTTGGACTTACTTGGGCAGTGTAAACTACAGGCTATCGTACCCATCTCACCAGCTGCTGATTATTTGATCAGGTGTGTTGTGTCCACGCATTTTATTTTCTTGATCCAGTTTTTAAAGGATGCTGCATCCTACAAGATCCACAGATGGATCCTAAGAAAAGCAGGCCAAAGTTTGAGAAGTAGGGTATTTGTGTAATGTCAACTATTGTATCTCAAGATATTTATTAATTACAAACAGGTAAATAGTAACTTTATGGTGGAGAATCCTGGCAGGCAACTTATTAACCGTGTGAGCAAGTTTAACGTCACTAGTAATTAGTCATCACATCTTAACGCCTCTTGTCGTGATGCACAGAGAAGGGTACCGTGTTATTTCTGTGGCATTCTTGCCCCAAATACAAAACCTCCATCCAATCATGAGAAAAATCAGGAAATCCAAACTTGGGGGTCATGATATTCCACCCAAAAAACCAGCTGGTTCTCTTTAAAAGTGTCACGGAAGACCAAGACAGTGGGATTGTCACATATCGAGGAGGGTTAAAGAGGCATGTTAACTAAACATCATGTGGGATCCTGGGTTGGATCCTGGAACAGAAAAAAAGACAGTGAAAAATTGGAGAAATCCAAATAAAGTTTGTAGATTCATTGATAGTATTGTGCGAATGTTAACTTCCTGGCTTTGATCATTATACTTTGGTCACGTAACACGATAACATCTGAAGCCAGATGAAGGGTACTCGGAAACTGTGTACTATTTTTGCCACTTTTCTGTGAGTCTGAAGTTATTTAAAAATAAAATGTTAAAGAAAAAAAAAATCCCTGATGCTGCATCTTTATTTATTTGTAAGCCAAGAATGTGGGACCACTGGCATTTTCACACACTGCTGGTGGGGTGACCGATTGAGAAATAGATGGAGACGATTAGCAATATATATCAAAAGCCTTAAACACGTGAGCCCCTTTGACCTAGCAATCACACTTTTAGGAACTGACTCAAAAAATAAATAAATAACCCCCCATAAAACAAAACAAACCAAAAACAGGACAAGGGTGCAAAATATGGACGGAGATGTTCATTGCTGTGTTGTTTATAATCCTGAACAATTGGAAACAGATTTAATGTCCACCTACTGGGAATGAGGCAAATAAATTATAGTACATCCAAACAATGAAATAATGGGCAGCTAGTCAGAAAAATGAGGTAGGGGCGCCTGGGTGGCTCAGATGGTTAAGCGTCTGCCTTCGGCTCAGGTCATGATCCCGGGGTCCTGGATCGAGTCCCGCATTGGGCTCCCTGCTGGGCGGGGAGCCTGCTTCTCCCTCTGCCTCTGCCTCTCTCTCTCTCTCTCTGACTCTCATGAATAAATAAATAAAACATTTTTACAAAAAAAAAAAAAAAAAAAGAAAAATGAGGTAAATGTGTTTATATTGCCAGGGAGAGATGCCTGCCTATTTAAGTAAAAATGTAGATAACAAAACAATATGTGTAGTATAATCTTATTTATTGACAAAAAAGTCATAAAAAGGCCAGGAGAATACATTAAACTGGCAACCACAGATTTCTATGGGAGGTGAGATTAAGGGGACATTTACATTTTTGCTGTATTTCAATTGTAACAGTCATCATATATATAATATTATAATGTATCATAAATATGTATGTATTCTATGTGTATCATATGTCACGGGGAAAATGAAGATATGCATTTTTGAGCAATAGACACATGGACAACTAGTGGGAATAAATGAAGTCAGCCCCTCCCTTTGCTCCCCCCTGCCGATGGGGCTTTCCGTGTGTGATTCCAGACTTATCAAGCCCTTATCTGCCTCCAGTAGCTGGAGTGGTGGTGAGCCCAGCCAATGGCAGGTAATAAGCCTGTTAGCAAAGCGACAGAATTGCAGGTGCTTTTTGCTGACCGTGAACTCAGAGCAAAGGTTAAAGTGTGGGTCTGTCTGGGTCATCTCCAGGCAGGAAGTGGTCTGGCCCCATTGGGGTGGGCTCCTGAAAGTGTGAGACCATTGTTCCCTGGGGAGCCTCTGACGGAGCCTCCAGTGGGAACTCAAGCCCCAGAGTGGGGAAGGAGGAGGGGTTTCAGATGGTAGGGAAGGAAGCAGGAGAGAGTCCCTTATGAACCTGAATTCCAGGGAATGAACACCCTCACTCATACTGTCCACTGAGAGATGGTGAATCGGAACTTTGGGGGAAAGATGAACTGACCGATGGGAAATTCAGTAGCAGGGCCAACAGCTGCCTATAGCCAGAGACACGGAGCAAGGACCGAGAAATAGCTCTCATTTTGATGTTTGGGCCAGTCATGTCATCCTTCTAAGCCTCAGTTTCTCCATCTGCAAAATGGTTATATCATCTCAGGGTGTGGCTGTCACAATGTAAAATGTAATAATGCAGAGGAAACACTTAGCCCCGTGCCTGGCATCTAGAAAGTGCTCCCAAATGGTACCTATTATTAGGGTTTCTGTTATTGGGCATCTTCCCTTTGGTCTTCTCTCATGGCCCCAATTAACTTGGACGCCTGCCTTTCCTTATCTGTGGTTTGTACCAAATACTTTGACCCATAATTATAACTTACCTTCAATAGTTTCATAAGTGTTCTGCATGTGGTTTCATCATACCCATGTCCTTGTGACTTCTCTCTGATTCGAGACCTAATATTGCACTTCTACTGCCAAGTACGGTGGTGAGCATAGAGAATAATGTGGCCAGTTATAATCTGATAAATTGGTTGGAGTTTGTCAGTTTCTGGGCCTTTCTAGGTGGGGTGCTGTAGGTCTGACTTCCAAGCTGGAATAGAGTGCCTTCTTAAAATTGGAAAGTTTCTTAAATTTCTCTCCAGAACAATCCCCTAAAGGTAAAGGCAGGGAGGATCCAGGTTTTCTGGGTGTTAACAGTGTATATAATTTGAGAGGCTCTTGTTGATAATTTGAACACAAAATTATGAATGCAAAATTGCTAGGGTCTTGCAAGGAGCATGTGTGCGTGCGTGCGTGTGTGTGTGTGTGTGTGTGTGTGTGTGTGTGTCCATATACAACGGTGCCATCCAGGATATACCCAAGAATTAAAGTCATACAAAGAGAAGTAGCCTCTGTATATAGCCTGGATGTTTGTCTCTTCACTCGTGAATGGATTAAAAGCTGCTAAAGAGTGTGGCTTTGGTCCTTCTCCCCACCTTACTTGGTTCTCTGAGATCACTTGTCCTCTTCAAAGGGCCAGTGGAAAGTCTGTCTGCCAGGCACCAGGCTGGGAGCTGAGTGCACATGAGAGAAGGCAGGGTTAACGCTGCTGGCCACCCAGAGCCCAGGGTCTAGAAGGGAGACAGTGGCCCAAGGGGCAATGACCACGCAGGATGATCCACACACACACACAGAGGCCAGGAGAGCAGGGAGCAGGGGCATCTACCTTATGGTGGGAGGGCGGCTTCCTGGAGTGAGTGATTGCCAAGCTGAGATAGGAGGATGACAGGTTGCTGCCTAGAGAAGGTGAGTGTGAGATGGGCAGGAGGGGTGTCCCAGGTGGGTGGGGAATGGAGACTTGCCCCGGGGCTCCCCAGTGGGCCAGTGAGGGAGAATCAATGATCCATCTTGGGTTCTTCCGGCTTCCCCCACCTCTCCTCCCTCCGTTCCCTTCCCTCTGCCCTGACACCTTTTCCCGTCCCATCCACCCCAAATCTCAGACGGAGAGCTGGGGGACTTGCTCAGGCAGTAAACAGTGACGCTCAGGGATGGGGAAACAGCGCCTTGATTGCGGGGCCCAGCTTGACGCTGATTCTCCCCATGAGCCAATGAAGAAGTGAGATAATAGACTCTACACCTTAGCTCAGGCTGTGCCCCCCGCCCCGCCTGGAATGCATGTTCTGCTTTGTATTCAAATCGGTCCCCACCTTTAAGGTAAAGGCCACTTCCTCCGTGAAGCCTTCAATTCTCTGCTTTCCAAGATAGAAAGAGAGAAAAGGAAGGAAGGCCAATAATGTGGCTGGAGTTCAAGGACAAAGGGCATCATGGGATGGGTGGGACCAGAGAGGTGGATAGGAGCAAGACCCCTGTTGGCCATGGTGAGGAATCTGGACTTTATTCTGGGAATGATCGTCCAGAAAGGGCACTGGAGCCTGAACGGGCACTTGGGTGCCTTCAGAACCCCTGAGACTGCTGGAATGCCCCTGGCCTCTCTCCCACCTGGGGCTTATCAGAGAAATGTCTCAAGCATGGGAATTCCCACGTAAGGCCCAGGATGTGGCCAGGTCATCACCCAGTCCCCTGCAATAACTTGAACCACGGAGGCACGGAGTGGGGAAGCAGAGGCGGGAGAGGTGACCGCCAATGGTGGGGATTTCCACAACTTCCTTCACACACCAAGGATACGCCAAACCAGCGACAAGGGCACCAACGTGGGAAAGGAAAGGACATTGTAGAGAGGCAGTGGCAGTGAACTTCATTGAAATCCCTGCCATGTACCAGACAAGTTATTGAACTTGTCTAAGCCTCAGTTTCCACCTCTGTAAAATGGGTATAAGAACAGGGAGCTCCTCAGGGGACTTTTAGGAAATTAACTGAGATAAAATAAATGTTTAGCACAATTTTTGGTGCTCAGCATGTGCCCAGATAGTCCCCCAGCCAGGGGATGCAATCCACCCCTCCGAGAAAAACCCACAAACACCAGGTTGTTGTCAGCCACTATGCCACTCCACTGTCGTTGCTGTTAATATTTATCTGTAACCGTCTTTTCCATTTCTATCAGTTAAGTTTTGGAGAATGTCTTTTTAAGCTTGAGACATGAAAGAAGAGTCTCCATAGTGGTTGAATGTGGCTTCAAATCCCACTGGTGTGGAATAGTTTCCTTTCTAGCAAAGCTCACCTTGTACCCTCAGTAATGTTCTCTACTCCCTCCCGCCCATGGCTTTATGCCATGCTGCCTCCACCTGAAATACCGTTTCCTTCTCCTTTGGTTCAAATTCCACTAGTCTTTAGGACCTGCTTCAATCACACCACCTCCTTGAACCCTCTAAATGTTCTATTCATCTATGCTTTCTTCAAAGCCTTATATGCCTGCAATTCTATTCTTTTAATTGTATGTGTCTTACTTTCTTTACTTGATCTTTGAGGTCAGAAAGATGAGTCCTTCCTCACAGCTGCAAAATGATGGCAGGAGCCCCAGACCTCAGATCCTCTCGGCTTCATGTCCAGAGGAAAAGAGAGCTGTGAGCTTCACTGGCCTGGTTTGGGTCAAATTTTGTCTATGAACCACCATTATACCCAGGGGATGCACAGGGTGATTAGCTTAGACTAGTCATTGGCAAAACTTTTCTTAGAGGGTCAGATAGTAAATATTCTGGGCTATAAATCATAGGATATCCATTGCAACTACCAACTCTGATGTTATAGCATGAAAAAAGTCATAGGCCATATGTAAATAAATGGCCATGGCTGAATCTCAATAAAACTTTATTTACAAAAGCAGGTGACTGACTCATGGGCTGTAGTTTGCTGACTCCCGGCTTAGCCCCATCCCTGCAGCAAGATAGGCCTAAACCAGATAGTCTAAGTGTCTGAGGAGTCCACAAAGGAAATTCAGGGTGCTATTTTACCACAAGAAAAGGCAGAAAAAAGCAACTTATTGGCTACAAGGATCACTGCCAAATAAGGGTCTCCAAGCCATCAGTTGATCTCATTCAGTACCTTTAAGCAGTGAGAGGGGAACCGGGTTTGTGGGCTTAGAGAGCTGCCTTATTCCCAAGAGCTCCTCTGCACTTCGTGGGGAGGACGCAGCTAGCTGGGAAATGTTCCCATTTATGTGCACCCTCTATCTTTCCAACACACTTTCAAATTTATGATTTCAAGGTCATAAGGGTCAAGCGTAGCCTTATCCTCATTGTTTACAGATGTGGAGACTTAACTTCTAGGTGTGGAATGGAAGACCTGAAGAAAGAAACAGTACATATTAAATATTGGTCATAGACGATTAGTAGCCGTACTAGAAATATACATATGTACCACCGTACCTCGGCTTCCCACCCCATTCTCATGGCAGACATCAATAACCCATCACTGCACTCTTGCCCACTGAGCTCAGATGGTGTCTCGGAATCCTTGCCACAGATGGGCTGTAGGCAGCCACTCACAGTTGCCCAGGGTTGGCACATGAGAGGAAATGCACTTGCTGATTTGAGGCGACCATGCAGTACTCGTGGAATCACCAAGCTACTCAACACTCCCAGGTGCGGCTGTTATTCTAGTGCTTTCTATCTACCAGGAGTCGTGCTCGTCTCATTTCTTTGTTAGAAGAATTCTAGGTAGGTGTCACTGGTGCCTGATGCGCTTTTCACATCTCCTCCAGTCCATTCTGATTTCAGCCTCGTTGTGGTGGACAGTTCCCTGTGAACTCAGACACACCTCATGATGACAATCTCAAGGAGCCACTCCCTCTAATTTGCATGTGTCCCAGGGTCTTCTCTGATGTCCCAAGAGCCTGCTAGGTGGCACCCAGGCTCTGTCAAGAAGTGCAGGGACTTAACCAATGGATGATGAGAGTCACTGAAGAAACACCCCAGCCTCCTGTCCCCCAGGGGGAGTAGTTCTGAGACACATTCTGTATACTTCTCAGGAGGTCCCTGCAAAATCAAGACCCATTGCCTATGGCAGAGACCATGATAACACACTCACAACATTGACTCCCCCCTTCCTCACTTGCTCACTCCTGCTTCTTGGGATTGCTTTCCCAATAAATTTATGCACACAGGTTTGTGACTCAGGCTCTGCTTTTCAGGAGAACGCCCAGAATAACTAAAACAGTTAGGACACCAACTAGGTCAACCATAGGTCTCCATTTTATCCATCAGAAAACCAACTCCAGCAATTCAGGTGGCTTCCCCAAGGTCACACAGCTGGTTTTTCTGATTCTAGAGTTCGTGTTCTTACCCGCCAGGCAGTACTGCTCCAATAACAGGACTTCAGATCACAAATGGGCACCAAGCAATGGTGTTCTGGTACATTCAGTGCTCCATTTTGGTCGGTGAAAGAAGCTAATTGGATTTGCAGAGAGGAAGAGAGGCAGTTTTCTCTCCTAAAAATAGACTTATTTTTAGTCATCCCATTCAGGAACAACCATGCTCACCCAGGGAAACATTACCAATGTTCAGAGTTTCTAGGTAATTAAAACACTCCACTAAATCAAATCCCATGAGAAGAGTATGGCAAAGATAAGCATTTGAAAGCCCACAAAATGGAAATAATTAGCAGGCATCCCTCTGTCTTTTATTATAGCAGCTTCAATCCATAGATACAGACAAGGGTAGAGGATGTGGCAAAATGATGGTCCTTAAGGCATCATGGGAAATTCCTGGCCAGCTGAACATTGACTATTTAGTCCCCAGTGCAGGCTGGCATGGTCAGAGGCCAGCAGGACTAGATCCTCTTTTGCATGGTCAATAGATGCCCACTTGCAACTCTTCTGAAGAGGAAGAGGGACCCTCGCTGAAGGCTGAAGCCACATGCTGAAACTCCTTCCGATTGGACAGACCCTTGAAGGTGGGAGGCAACTGGCAGGACTTGAATCCAAAATTTAGGGAGAATGGCCCCTTGAAGAGTTGCTCAGTCTGAGGCTGAAGTTGGATGCTTATCAGTTTCCCAGGATGAGTAATGCACCCCAAAGTGGGAGCCAGACCATTCCCCAAACCCACTTGTTCCCCTGTCTTTCCAGCACCTGTGAAAGACAATGGATGAAAGATGGCAGGCAGATAAGATGTGGTGAGCAGTCAGCTGCCCCTGCATCCACCTCAACAGAACGTCTTGTGAGTTAGTGACATCGATGAAGATTGTCTAACCAGCCCGAGACTGTGAATTTTGTGCTCATGCATAAATATCCAAAGGCACATATAATTCCTCTGGGCCTACTTTGAGACCTGTCTCAAGACTGGTGTAGGGATTATGCTGATTATTCCTTATTTGTCCTCCTCCTCCCAGCCCATTCTCTGCCCTTCTCTGCCCTGCACAGTTCCCACTTTCTGTTGGGTTTGGCCAACGGGAGGCCAGCAGGAGACTGGAGGGTGAAGAAAGAATCCCCCTTCTCACTCTGCCTTACCATGATTCTTGCAATGGCTTCTTGTCAAGTGGCCCCACTTCCATGGATCCAGCATTTATTTACCAGGCTCCCACAGCACCATCCCAACCCTTGCCCTATTGGGCCTAGAGGTGGGGACAGTTGTCCACTATCGCCGGTCCATGGTGTACCACCCAAACTTGTGGGTTCCCTTAATTCTGCCCACACCTCTGCAGTCCCTGCATTCAACTCTCCTTAGGTAACTTTTCTTTCTTTTTTTTCTTTTTTAAGATTTTAAAAATTATTTATTTATTTGACAGAGAGAAAGAGAGAGACAGAGCGAGAGAGGGAACACAAGCAGGGGGAGTGGGAGGGAGAAGCAGGCTTCCCGCCGAGCAGGGAGCCCGATGCGGAGCTGGATCCCAGGACCCTGGGATCACGACCTGAGCCGAAGGCAGACACTTAACGACTGAGCCACCCCGGCGTGCCTTAGGTAACTTCTTTTGAGGGCGCCACCTGTTCCCTGCTAGGATCCTGACTGACACAGGGGCCCTTCCCAGAACATCCTGTGTATGTGCCTTGCCAGCAATACTCTTCACAACTGTAACTGAAGTAGGTGTTTAAGCTTAATGCTGGAGTTCAAGCTTTGGAGTCCCAAAGACCTGCGTTTGCATCCTGATTTTACCAATTACCAGCCGTGTGACTTTGGGAAACTGATAGCCCTGAGATTCAGTCCTCATTTGAAAAATGGGAATAATAGGGTGCCTGGGGGGCTCAGTCAGTTAAGCGTCTGCCTTTGGCTCAGGTCATGATCCTAGGGTCCTGGGATCAAGTCCCACATTGGACTCCCTGCTCAGCGGGGAGTCTGCTTCTCCCTCTGACCCTCCCCCCTCTCATGCTCTTTCTCTCTCTGTCATAAATAAATCTTTAAAAAAAAAAAAAGAAAAATGGGAATAATAGATCTGACCTTTTAGGACTGTTGTGTCAATTAAGTGAGACAACATACATTAAACTTAGCAAGTGACTGCTATTGTTATTATTGTATATGGGTATACCACTGACTTGTAAGTCAGAGTGAGCTGCTCATAATACATACCTGTCTCATTCATCTTTCTTATCCCCAGGGCCTCAAAAACTGACTTATACTTATGAGGTGCTCAATACAGATTTGTTGAATGAGATAAAGGATGGTGGCAGAGACATGACCACCTGACCACCAAAATCGTCTTCATTTTCCTCATCACACAGGAAGACTACATTTCCCAGCCTTCTTTGCAACTGGGGCCATGCCATTGAATTCTAGCCAAAGGGGAGTTGATAAAAGTGATGCATGCTCCCTTCCAGATGGGGCCATAAAACCCTTGTGTGATCTTCTTGTTCAAGGGTCTGCAAACTTTTCCTGTGGAGATAATAAGTATTTTTGGCTTTTTGGACTATGCAATCTCTGTCACAACTACTCAGCTCTGCCAGGGTAACCCAAAAGAAGCCATAGTCAATAAGTAAATGAGTGAACATGGCTGTGTTCCAATAAAACTGTATTTACAAAAAAAGGTGGTGGGCTGGATTTGGCCCATAGAATGTAGTGTGCTGACTCTGTTCTAGTCTTTCCCTCCACCTTTCATGGAGACTTTGGAGGCCAAGCGTGGGAAATGGTGGCATTGCCAGATGGAGGAGCCTGGGTCTCTGAATGGCAATAGGGAACAGAGTCCCCCCACCTGCCACTGGAGTTCACCATGCATGAGCAAGTGATACACTTTCATTGTATGTTTACTTAGACACAGTGGTTGTTTGTTACAGCAGCAAACCTATCCTGACTCAGACGCTGATGATTCAGAAACCAATTAGACTCATGTAGCTGGGAAGAGTGAAATATTAAGAATTTAGGTTGGGATCGCCATCAGAATAATAGTAATCATGGCAACAAAATTTTCACATATTCAGTATTTTATGCTTTTCAAATCCTAAACATCATGAACACGATCTCATTATCTCATTCTGATCCTCAAAACAACCCCAAGAGGCAGACTCAGCAGATATTATCTCCACTTGATGCATGATGAAGTTGGGGCTGGGGATGGCGAGTGACTTGCCTTAGGACTGCTGGTAAATGACAGAGCTAGGAATGCTATCCAAGTGTCCCCTCTCCTGGTGCCATGCACTTTCAGCCACTAACCAGGATATTATGTCTTCACTTTAAATACCATCACAGAGACCGCTAACATTTACTGATTCCCACTGGGTGCTGGCCCCTATCTATATATAGACATTTTGCATATATAATCTCATTTATCCCTCACCAGGACCCAAGGAGACAGGTGCATTTTTAATTCTATTTTATAAATGAGAACGCTGAACCTCAGAGAGGGTAAGCCACTTGCCCAAGACCACTGAGTTCTTAGGTGGCAAAGTTAGGATTTGAAGAGCCTTACCTGAACTCCATGGAATGTGTTCTCCAAAGGAGGAAGGATTTTGTGTTACCAGAGAAGAGAAAAAGAGATAGAAGACTGACAAGACAACAATATCGTGTGCAGGTGATTAATGCTGGTGGGGAAGGGGGATCAAGGAAGCTTCCCAAAGAGGTAACATCTGTGCTGAAGTCTAAATAAGAGTGAGGCAGCCGGTGAGTGGGCAGAGGGCACTGGGGTGAGGCTGCTTCGTGTAAAGGGGCAGCAGACTCAGATGCCCGGGGGCCGGGGGCCCTATAATCATTTTGGTACAGCCACTGCATGGATTTGAAAGAAGCAGGTGAAAGAAATGGACCCAAAGAAGCCAGACAATGAAATGAATTCCCCATGGAGCAGGATGTGCCTGGGGTTAATTCCAGAACTTCTAGGCTCAGGCAACCCCCTTGACAAATCAGAGCAGGCAGAAGGGAGAGAAAATGCCACAGAAAGTGCTGACCCCCAAGCCTATGTGTCATTGATGGGGGACACGGTCTGCTCTAAAGGATAGACTTTAAAGTTACACAAATTGAGTTCAAATCTCCAGGCTCTGCCCCTTAGGGTGTAGCAAATTGATTGCTCCAGGCCTCAGTTTTCTCCCTGGCAAAATGGACATAGCTTTTCTATTTTGTGAGGTTCTTACGAGGATTAATGAGCCAAAGTAGAAATGGTGGTAGCTGTTTGGTAATTAGGAGCCATGATTTACTGGGGCAACTCGACCCAGATGACATCAATCAATGCTTGAGCTAGGCTATGGGTCAAAGACGGAGCTAGGACTGGGTGGGAAGGCAGCGGTGATTTGGGGTCTCTTTCTTCCCAATACTTCTCCTCCCTGGCCTCCTTTTCTCCCTAATGTCCTTTTCCATATATGTTTCAAAATTCTAAGCAGTAGATATGGTGTGTGTGTGTCTGTGCGGTGGGATAGGGTCACAACTACGCAAAGCCAGTCAAGGAATTCTCTTAGGATTCTGTTTATTGCAAGTGGCAGAATGGCAGCTCAAGCCCTTACTGGCCCAGGGACTGGGAAGGACAGGTGTGGCGCTGGTCTCAGCAGCCCATCCGTGGCCTGAGGGCTCCTCTCTCCATCTCTCATCGTCTTCTCTGTTGGCCACATTCTTCTCTCTAATAGGAGCTTCCCTCTCATGGCTCTGTGGGGGGCGGGGGGGGGGGTAGGGCCAGTGGGCCAAGGTCACAGGAAACTCGAGGCTTCTACCACCTGAGCCTCCCAGCACCAGAGGAAAGAGACAGCCTCTTGGTCCCGACTTCAGACCAGAGGAGGACTCTGATTGGCCGTCTTGTGTCACATGTTTGCTACTTGAGCCAATCACCGATCGCTGTGGCCAGGCGTTGGAGTGCTGTTCTGGGTAGTGCGGGTTTGGGTCAGGTGACCCGGGTCACACGTGACTGCTGCCATTGCGAACCAGAACCACGTGGATGGCGGAAGAACATTCATCAAAAGTCTGTATAGGTACGAGAGATACCTTCCCCAGAAAAAAAAGGAAAAAGGGAGGCAGGGTAGAAAATAACGCTGTTGCCACCGCAAACATCTTCCTTCCGCTTTTCTGGCTGCCTTGCAGGCTGACTAGGAATCTGTGTTTGCGTTCAGTAAATACCAGCTCTCCCAGCACCTGTAGAGTTGTGGGCAGAGTGGGGGAAGCGAGGGTTTGGGTTTAGACAAGTCGAATATCAAATTCCAGCTTTTCCTGGCTGTGTTACTTTGGACAAGGTAAATAACCTCTCTGAACTTCAGTGTCGTAAAATGGAGATCAAAAATCTACCTTCTAGGACAGTTGTGCCTATGAAATCAAAAGGGCTTCAATAACTGGTAATTACTATTATCATAATAACTATTATTAATGTTTTGGGAGGTGAGGTGGGTGGTCAAGGAGTCCAAGAAGAGATCTTAAAACAGACTCACGGTGTTAGGGTTGGATTAGAGATGATCTAACCCAATTACTTCATTTTACAGACGGGGAAACTGAGGCCCAACAGATGGCCGAGCTTGGGGTTGGTTGCATGAGGCACTGAGGAACTGCAAAGAGGAGACCTTTGCAGGAGACTGTGTCTGGAGCCAGTTAGCCCCGCCAAGAGCTTTCAGAAATTACAAGGCCACAAAAATGCTTTTTGGCTTGAAGCATCCAAATGGGCCCCACCCATCTTGCTTAGAGTCAGGCCTCCTCCTTCTCACTACTGGACCCTGTGTTGCCAGGCTGGTGAGTATGAATCTCTCTCTCTCTCTCTCTTTAAAATTAATTTGTTCTTGAAATGATTTAGAATGACTGGGTCTTTTTGTATGGGAATTAAAGCTTTGAAAGCCTTGGTTTATGGCATGACCTTTCCCTACTACTCATAAGATGTTTTCCTTCCTTCCTTTCCTCTCTCTTTCCCTCCCTCCCACCCTCCTTCCTTCCTTCTCTCCCTCCCTCTTCCAACACTGAAACATGCAGGGCATTGTGCTAGGCACTGTGCCAAGGGCGGGGTCAAAGAATCATTCATTTGCACATTTACAACGTTTCCCAAGTTCATCCTTTGTGTCTGGTCTTGTGCCAAGGACCCTGGGCACTTGGGATAGAGCAGGGAACAGAACATGCTTCGTTTCTGCGCAAATGGGGTGTACATTCTAGTATTTCCCATTCTAGAAATTGTGCATTTAGTCTGGGGTGGGTGTCCTCAGTGAGAAAGGCTGGTATGGGGCAAGGTGGACAGGTAGGCAGGGCCCGAACACGGTGAGGGGCTTGGAGTTCAATGTGAGGGCAGGGGGGCAGCTACTGAGGGGTTTCTAGAAGGTGAGGGTTACACTCAGCTCATGTGTGGGAGGGGCACTCATTCCTTCCCCCACTAGACTGACCTGTGTCTCTAGAAGCGTCCAGTATTTCTCCCTTGTTGCAGTGATCACAATTAGAAAAGAAATAATTACTTGTGTGATTGTTAAATTTCGCTTTTTGTGTGAGATTATAAGCTCCGCGTAGACAGGGCTGGGTTGGTCTTGTTCGTTTTTATGCCTCCGGCATCCAGAACAGTGCCTGGCACATAGAATGCACAGTAAGTAAATATTGGTTGAATGACAAAATGAGGGATCGGGGGAATGAAGGGCTGACTGAGGAGGGGAGTGAGAGACAAGGGAGTGAATGAATGAGCGAACGAATGAATGGATGAATGAAATGCCAGCCGCAGTGTTTGGTCTGTGATCAGATGAGGAGGCCTGAATCCAGCTGATGCCCCCTTGGTTTTGCAGGGTAAGCCCTCCTCAGGCCTGGTCTCTTAATGGCCCTTTCAGCAGGCACAGGCCTTATGAATCATTTATTGGTCTTGCTCCATGTCAAGTGGAAAATCATTTTCATCACCGTGTCCACTCCGATCGATTGCTCATGGCTGCGTTGCTAGAGCTCGGTGTTTGAGGAGCCCTGGGAGGCCGCTTGGGGCTCCGTGGAGAACTCTGGTATCTGTTAGCAATGTCTGCCAGGAGACCTTAGGGGAAACAGCGTCACCTGTGCTTCCGACTGGTTAGCTTTGGGCCCTGGTGGCAGATGTCTCTTGGCAGTGGAGCTCCTTTGTATCCTAAAACCAGTTTCTCTCTCATTATTAGGAGAACTCACTGCTCTTTGGGGATGTGGCTGACCTAAAATATCAATTCTTCTGTTCCTACTTGGCGTGAACCATGTGAATTTTTTCCCTTCTCTCGTCCTCCTCCTTCCCTTCAACCTGGTTTCTCCCGGGCTTGATCACAAGCCCCTTGAGGGACCACTTAGCCCCAACTGGAAAATTAAATGGACAAACTCAATAGGTTATTTGGTCTCTTGGGCAGAAAGTAAATCAACTCCCCTAGGGAGCATTTCTCAAAATGCAGTGTGGGGACCAGCGGCAAGAGGATCAGTTGGAGCTACTGGTTAAAAAAGCAGCTTTCTGGAACTCACCTTCCTCCCTTACCTCTCAGTTAAACGTCCGGAGGTGGCATCATCCCTAAAAGGCAGTGAATGAGGTCTGGTGAGGACAGTGATTTCCCCAGCGTTGTAAAATGAGCCAGGGGTGGAGAGGAGGCTGACATGACCTCCCGTTCCCAGTTCCCTTCAGCCAAATCCTACTCCACTTATTTTTAGCACATAGCAATGGAAGAGGCGATGGGCCAGCACTCGGGCTGTGGATTTCTCATCTCAGCTTCGCTGGTTCTTAATATATAACTTTGGGGCCTCAGTTTCCCCCGCTGTAAACGGAGTCAGTTAACACCATCCCCATCACAGCCTTCACTGTTAGAATCATCACTGCCACCATCACGACACTTGCCATCAGCACCATCTTCACCACTGTCTTCGCTGTGACCACCACCATCTCGACCGTTGTTGCCACCACCCGCCATCATTCCCACCATCCCTATCACCACCCCCCCCCATCCTCATCCTGGTAACACTCACTGAGCCTTCTGTGTGTCCCAGGCACTCTGTGTAAAGCATTGTACCCTGTAACCCATGAGGTGTGTAGGTACGTATCAGTAATACAGACACAACTCGTCTTCTTGCGCTTTGCGTCTTGCACTTGGCAGATACAGTGTTTTCTACAGATGGAAGGTTTGTGATCACCTGGCCTCAAGCGCGTCTCCTGGCGCCGGTTTCCCACCAACCTGTGTTCACTTCGTGTCTCCCTGTCACGTTTTGGTAATTCTTGTGACATTTCAAACTTCTTCATTATTGGCCCATTTGTTGTGGTGATCTGTGATCTGTGATTAGAACTCACTGAAAGCTCAGCTGATGGTTAGCATTTTTTAGCGAGGAAGTGTTTTTTAAATTAAGATATGTACATTTTTTTAAGACAGCATGCTATTGCACACCTCAGACGCTACGGCGTAAACATAACTCTTATAGGCACTGGAAAACCAAGACATTCATTCGACTCTTTATTGAGATGTTTGCTTCATTGCGGCGGTCTGGACCCGAACCTGCAACATCTCCACTCTATGCCCATTATCCTGGTTTCCCAGGTGAGGACATGGAGGCTCGGAGAGGTGAAGCCCCACTTTCCCAGTAAGTGGTAGAGCCTGAAGCAAACCCAGAAGCAAACCCAAAAGCAAAAGAGCTTTTGCTCTTCGCAGCTAAATCATGAAACTTCTCTGAATGATCTCTCTCTCTTTCTTAAAGATTTTATTTATTTTTTGACCGAGAGAGAGACAGCGAGAGAGGAAACACAAGCAGGGGGAGTGGGAGAGGGAGAAGCAGGCTCTCCACTGAGCAGGGAGCCCGATGCGGGGCTCGATCCTAGGACCCTGGGATCATGACCTAAGCCGAAGGCAGACCCTTAACCGACTGAGCCACTCAGGCGGCCCTGATCTCTTAAGAGATCCAGATTTTATTTTATTTTATTTTAATTTTTTTTAAAGATTTTATTTATTTATTTGAGAGAGAGAGAATGAGAGACAGCACGAGAGGGAAGAGAATCAGAGGGAGAAGCAGACCCCCTGCTGAGCAGGGAGCCCGATGTGGGGCTCGATCCCGGGACTCCAGGATCATGACCTGAGCTGAAGGCAGTCGCTTAACCAACTGAGCCACCCAGGCGCCCCAAGAGATCCAGATTTTAAATCCATCCCAGATTTTAAAAATCCTGGTGTCTTTCTGAGTTTTGGTATCTCCGGGTACAGATGGAACACCTGATAATTTCTTAAGAACGTGTTTCTTGGTCGAGTCAGGAGCGTTGGGTGATAAGGTTATTTTATGGAGCTATTGTTGGAGAACTTCCCTGACTTTGTCCAGGGGAAATTGAGGCTCAGAGGGACACACCTTGTCCACTGCCACACAGCAAATTAGGGTCAGTCTTGGAAGCAATTCAGGTTTCCCTAGGCAGGGAGAAAATTGGCAACAAATCCCCTGGCTAGCTTTCCGCATGCTCACAGAGACGAGGAATTGGAAGACAGGGTTTGGAATCATGGGCCTGGGTTCAGAATCTTGCTATTTTCTTTACTATTGTATGGTCTTGGTTGACAAGTGGCTGAGCTCTCTGGGCCTCAGTTTCCTGGCCTGTAAAAGGGGGATCCCAGTGCCCACTTCACTGTGGGACTATAAGCATGAAATAAGATAAGGTGTTCAAGGTACTTAACACAGTACCTAGGGCGTAGGAAATACTCACTATACCGTGATTATATATTATAATGCGATGTAGTTTATACATATATATCATATAGAATATATTGTTACTATATCTTGTATTAAATTAATTCCAGCTCACAGCCTTTTCCCCTACTGCCCATCCTCTTTCTCCAAGATACCATTCCATTGGGAAGAAAAAGACTCATACAAAATGAACTGAACCCAGAATTCTTGTTTTGACTCAGCCTACAGATTGTCAGTGCAACAAGGTACTGTGGGAATTGTGTCGCGAGGCACCTTAAGATGTTCCCTGACTTACATCTGTGTGCGGCTGAGAAATTGACATTTTCCCTCTTAGTCAAATTATTAATTAGTTGCCTTATTGACTAATTTCTAAGCACTCAGTCAAATTGGGTAACCAATCCAATTTGGACGGGAGAACAGCAAAAAGCTTTAATTCATCCATTTTTCAATTGGATGCATGTCATCATCTGGAAACAGGGCCTCAAAACCTCACTCGAGTGTGGAAAATCCAGGGACAGTGAATTTTGAGAAGTTTTATCTCCATTTCTTCCTGTACTTGATTTCCTACAATTCCTACAGTTTCGAGATGGAAAGAGCGAGCTTGAAAATCTATGACCTCTATCAGAATTAAATATTCACTGTTGAATACTGACTTAGGTACTTTTGCTTATGAGTAATAATGTTTAGGCACTTTTTATGCGGTTCTCAGATAGATTCTTTGTCATCCAGACCAACGAGATGTCAGAAGTGGAAGGGGCTGCCCTCGTTTTGTGTTTAAATCACGGTTATTTTCATACAGCTACTCGCTTTTAAGATTCTCTGATGTTTTCCCGGATGGAAGGCAGTCACTGTTGCCCTTGTTGTACAAAGTAGGGATATTAAGGTGCAGAAGGTCTGAGCTGTTTTCTGAAGAGGGACGAACACTTCCCCAGCCGCTCACATTGGCAGAGATCCTAAAACAGCCTTTGAGAGCGAAACAAAGACCAAACATCTACCGGTTTGTCGGTCGACCTGACTCAGAGGCAGGTACTTTCTCTTTCCCTTCTGGGTAGTACCAAAAAGGCAGTTCAGTCCAGGGATCAGAGCCAATGAGTCCCCTCTTTTCCCCATCCCCCACTGGAGTAGGGTGGCCCAAACCCCAGCACCCTCTTGGAAAATCCTCCTGGGGAAACCAAAACAAACAGGGCATGGCCAGTGGACTTTCCATCTGGGGGGGACTGCCTGGCACCACCCATCCATTTCAAACATGCTTTTCATTTGCCTTTATTGGCTAGTGAAAAGAATCGTTTACTAGTCAAGAGCCAGGCAGTGACAAAGGAATTCAGGTAAATTAGTTTCAGTTCTTACGTAGACAGTCCTCCTTCTTTGGAATTTGAGCTTTAGAAAATAAAGCCTTCTTACCACTGATTTCCTTCACCCCCTCTCCCTTAAGCCTTTTAAAAAGGATTTTTCTTCCCTTTTAAATCTCTTCAAGAAAGAGTTTCTTTTCTTTCATACAGAGGGGTTGGGGGAATTAAATTCACCAAAATATCCTAACATCGGTGCATGCAGAAAATTCAATGAAATCCAAATTAGGTGCATTAAAAAAAAAAAAAAAAAAAAAAAGCTTTTTTTGCTGGGACCCTTAAAATATGCAGACATACACCAAGAGAGAGCTTCAAAGCCCATTTTAATAACTAACTACTTACCAGCTCAAAGCATCCACTCACAGTCCCTTTCGCCCCAGCCCCAAATACTTAAAATGCAGTTAAAGTTTAAGCTTTTAGTCCCTGGAAGTAGCAACAGTCAACTCGTACAGAAGCAGCGTCCATAAAATCTACAAGCCCGGTTTTCCATTACTCCGCTATAATTAACAACCCAGTAGTAAATTAATGATCTGGAATCCACAAATGGTGCGGAACTGGGGTGCTTAGCTATTTAGAAAGGGCTCCTGACAGCGTGTTGGGCTCTAGAATCTGATCTTGTAACTGGAACTTTCATAAAGGTGTGATTTCCTGACAGTGTTTTTCTGGGCACACTGACAAATATGGGGGACCCTCCCACCCCCAGTTCTCCACCTTTGCATTCGATCTATCTTTTCCTTTTTATTTGCTCTATATCTTTGGTGGTTTCCCTCAGTTTGGAAGCCCCATAATTCTATGATTCTTTTCCTCTCTTGTTAAGTTCTCTTCTCACTGAAAAAGGAATTCAGTTTCCCCAGAAAGCATTCGGTCACCAGGGTTAAAATGCAATATATACATTTCAGGTGAGGCGAAACAAGTACCAGCAAAGATAAAAAAGATACATGGAGAAACAGAAGGATAAAAAAAAAAAAAAAATGGCAACCCTTGTAAGGCTCGGCGAATGTTTAAATAACAGTTTGGTGTTTAGACATGAGAGGTTGGCGGTCAGGAAATTTGAGGTTCCCCCAGACATTCTGGGCTCTTAAATCTGTTGTCGGTAAAGGGGCACAATGGTGTGAATTTTTAGCAGAGCATCAGTCGGACTTTGAATTTCCTGGGTTTTTGTTGGATCGGATCACAGTGAAACATTATATTCGTTTCCCCCCAAATATATATCTGATTTCCTTTGCAGAGGGCAAAAAAAACCCATTTTTCCCACCAAGGTACAAGAAAACACACATTATCTTTCCCAATAGGGCATTATCTATTATTGGGTATTTTGAGAGCTAAAAAACATGAACAAAAATAATATCCCAGACCCGTTTATTGTGTTTTGTCAGATAAAAAAAGCTGATTTTGATTTATTATTTCATGTAGATATTATGTAGACGTTCGTGTTTGACATTTCCTGAGAAATATTTCCGTTTTTGAGGTCTCTCTCAAAAAAAACAAAAACAAAAACGTATTTTAAAAGACTTTTAGGTTCCTTTTCTGTGTGTGTATGTGTGGTGGCAGATGGGGGGGAGGTGCTTTCTAAAGCTCTTCATGTTGAAAATGTTTATTAACTTAAAAGAATTTACTGGGAAATTATGAACTTTATAAAAGACAGACATTTCTTGAGAGTCAATTGCTTCCAATAATCCTTTTTTTTTAAAAGCCATTTTTCTAGTCTTTCTTCCTATAATTACCGAATGTTTTAAATGTAATTATACCTTGACGTATCTCGTGATTTAAAATGGACCTTTGAGAATGATAGTAAAGTGGTTTTGCATTTCGTAGGTCAATAAAATCAAAAGCAGTTAAAAAAAATAAGTATACAACTGGATTTGTTATTCTTTCAAAATCAGTCATACATATAGACCTTTTCCGAGGCGGGGGAGCAAGGGGTGGGTGAAATTTCAGATTGGAACGAAGTTATAACCCACATCAGGAAAATCGGCCCTTTAATGAAAGAAATGAAAAAGACTTAATCACCCAAACCCCTCCAAAGTGACACTTCAAATTACATCAGAACTCTACCCGGTAATGCAAAATGAGAGCCTTTCATCTGAAAAATGAAATACCTAATGATTTCAATGAGTTTGTACCTCCCCAAATTTGAGATCTGCATAGAGGGTGGATTTCTTTTATATCTCGAAAATATTTTGGGAAATGACTCTTTTCTCCTGTTTTCTGCCCCTCTACCCTATTTTGACATGAAGGTAATTTGTTTTCTCTGTAAAAGAGGTGGGGGGACAGTTGGAGAAGAGCAATGTAGTTATAGAAAATACCAAATGGCATTTCCTAGCGATCTGAATATTAACGTTTGAGTGGGTCAAACCTGCCCAGAGGCAGAAGGCATAGCTTAAGATCATTTTTCTCAGCTGAGTTTTAATGATTGAATGGATTTGTCTGAAAAAAAAAAAAAAAAAGGAAAGAAAAGGGAAAAAATGATTTAAATTTACGAAGAGAGACTAATGAACTAGTTAACATTCTTAGTATCAGGAAAGTCTAACCCATTCATAAATAAACAATTTTAAACCGCCTTTACCCACATGCATACACTCTCTCTTTCAGCTCCCTTTAGCAATTTGGAGTACAGGAGATTAAAGTCTTTTGGAAATTTCCAAGGTCAGACCTCAACTAAAATAGGATTAAGGGGGTAAGGGGGAAGGAAAAAAAAAAAAAAACCACGAAGAGAAGGATTTTATTCTCTCTTGCCCCCTTCTCCTAACTATCTGAAATAAATCGGAAGTTATTTCTCAAAATCCTCCTTTCCCCTGGCCAGAGGCAGCTCTTCAAAAGGTTCTGAGATTGTTTAAAAATTTTCCAATCCCCCCCTGCCCCCCCTTCCCTCCCCATTGTAAGAAAAACAAGTAGAGTGGGGACTTTAGTTCAAACTGGAAGTTAGGGTCCCTTCCAGGCAATACTCCAGGGGGCACTGTGACATTAGGAACTTGGGCTGAAAGAGACTGCTAGTTTGATCATTGCTGAAAGAAGAAAAATCTCCAACTTTGCAGCCCGTTTTCTCTTCAGATGTACCAAGCCAGTATTCCAACAAAGGAAATGAAAAAAGGAAACTAATTATGTTTCCCTTCCTTCTCTGTTTTATCCGTAATGTTTAATTTCTGCACCAAGGACACAGCTTTGAATAGGAGAACACACAAAGATAAAACAGCTCGGTAAATGTTTTTCCCTATTTCTCTCTCTTTCCTTCCTCCTTCCTTCCCTCCCCTTTCCTTCCTTCGTCCCTTCTTTCCTTCCTTCCCTCCCTCCCCTCTTTCTCACCCTTCTATGTTTACTTCTTTCTTTTCCATTTTCCCTTCTTTCACCTTCCTGCCTTCCTCCTCCTTTCTGATGCCTCTCTACAAATAAACAACAGAAACCACAACATCTTTCAGTCTACCTTGGTTGCATATCTTCGTGTTCTTAATTTGATCCATTCCTTTTAAAAGTCTTCCTAGATGCTGCTTGCCTGTTCATTCATCAGATTTGAGCAAGGAACCAGCTCTTTCAGTACATTTTGATAGATCTTAGCAGTAATTATGTAGCAACTTCAAAGCAAAACTGTGTGCTTTTCTCTTTTTCTCTATCTTCTGTGCATGCTCTCTCTTTCTCAATCCTAACCTCACTAAATCCAAACAAAAAATCCTTTTCAAACAGGGCAGAAAATTGGGTTGAAGTTAGCAGCTGGTATTTCAAATGTACGATGATTGCAGAAACCTCCCCAAATTTCTGGGGGAGGGGGGGGAGATAATGAAGGAACCCTGTAAAGAAATAGAACTTCTTTTTTAAAAGAGAAAAAAAAAATAGAACTTCTTATTTGACTAGTTTCAATTAAAAAAGTTATTTGATCATGCCTCAAAATTTCAACATGTTAGACCAGGGACCATGAATAATATGCAATGGTAAAGAGAGAGACTCAGACATACATTTATTTAGGATCTGCCAGAATTGAATCGGGTGCTGACATATCCTGGTTCCTAAAGTGAATGATTTGGTCCTAGCATACTTGTGCCTTTGGAAAGGCTATTTTACCGCAGAGAGCAAACATTTTAAATAAAATCTTTATATCTTAAAACATTAAAAACAAAAACAAAAACAAACCCACCCAATTCTCCCTTTGTGTCTGCCTTTAAATAATCAGGACCGGGTTTCCAGGTTTCAAGGAAAAAAAAAACACCATTCATTCAATAACATAATGAACAGCAAAGTTGGATGTTTCATTGACGAAATGTTTTCCAGGGATTTTGACTTTATTATAAATGAGGTTTTATCTCAGGAACTAAAAATACTAGAAAGGAAGGAAATCAACGAAGGAGCTGAAAATACTAGGAACTATTAACAAATCCTCCTCTTGCAAAAAGGACTGAAGCTTGTGGGTGCCTCTGAAAGCCTGAGCAAAGTACAAACAAAAGGAACTATTAGAATCCCAATGACTTGTTCAGTGTAGAAAGCTTATGGACGTCCAGCCAGAGCACAAGCTTTCTCCAGAGTGGGGACTTCTAAGCGTGGAGATCGAAACACGAATGTGTGTGTAAGCAATTTGTAGCATCTCCCATATATTTGTCTAAACTTATGTATATGATCATTTAGAAAAACTCGCATACAGTGCAGTTAGAAAGAGAATATCTGACTTTTGTATGTCATCGACACGCTTCCTGGCGAACATTACAAATAAAACTACGTCACAGGTTCTTTTGAAGAAAGGCGTCCCTTTCCTTTGTCAGTTTCACGAGCCCACAGTTTGAATCCAGAAGGAATATAGGCAAAGTAAGCTCTAAGGAAGCACATTTTGTTTTCTCTCTCAGAAGAGGCAAAATTCTTTAAAAAGGAGAATCTCCAGTATTTTCTCTGGATTTTAATAAACTCTAAAAATGTAATTATCCGGAGAAAAGAAATGAGCCCATATGATCTTAAGTAAAAATGCTTATTTTCACGTGAAACATATCAACCTAATCCCCCAAGTATATGTTCATCAGCTGCATTCTTGTTCCTTTGGAAGCGGGCTCATTCATTTCAGTTTTATTTTTTCCCTTTATTTATTTATTTATTTATTTATTTATTTATTTATTTATTTATTTATTTATTTATTTATTTATTTTTGCCTTTGTTGTGTTAAGCTCTCGTAAACTTGCCGGGGATCATAAATCCCTTTGCAAATTATGATACGCTGATTTAGGGGTCCTGATTACGAGTGTGTAAAACCAGAGTTCCCAAGACTTTATTATTATCATTCACCAGTATAACACTGTAACAACAACAACCACGGCAATAATAAAAGCAATTATAAGTAGAACCAATCTCTCCCAGATTTCTGATTTTGCCTTTATATACCTCAAAAAAAAAAGGTTAAAAGAAGGAGGCTTTATTTCTAAATGCCTATTACAAATAATAGGATATTAATAGTAATAACCATTTGTTCTCATGCCTGAAGCTACCATCAAATTCTTTTGGCAGTTTTGAAATGGGGGGACATTTAAGTAGTGTGGGCAAAGCAGGGAGCGGTCTTATAAAAACGGCCAGCAGATGGCACTCCACCCCTGGTTACTGTGGCTGGGACGGCTTTGGGTGCTGTTCTCGGTCTTCTGAAGGAGGGTGTGGACAGGCACTTGGGGGCTGTTTCTGGATAGTCAACAATACCGTCGAGAGACCTTGAGAAGGAGGAAATTCAGCCGAGGAGCTGTCTTTGGAGGTTGTGGGGCTGGCTGGCTTTGTGCGAAGCTTGCCAGAGCCAGAGGAGAGCTATTTATCCCGGTGTGGGTGTCTTTTGGCCTGCCACGCGGAGCAGAAAACAAGCCTGTGACTTTGTGGGATTATCCAAATCCTTGCAGGCATTCAGGAAAAAAAAAAATGGGTTCTTTGGTTAGTGGTGTCATTACAACACCTTCCCATACCCTGTGGTCACGCAAGGCCTTTTGGTTTTTCTCAGACCTTTTAACCAGAATTTTTGGTTAAAAAAGCAAAGGCAAAGCAAGATACACCACGATCACAGAGTGAAATGATCTGAATCAAAACGGGATGCATGAATTATTAAAGGATTTTTTTTGACCATTCCGCAGCGTGAGAGGCAAGGCAAGGAAGCACGGTTTAGGTCCCCAAATACTGTAATTTGTGGGTGAACTGATGCCGAAGGAATCTTTGTTACAGGGCATTTGAAATTGGACAGTCCTCCAGAGCGGAGGGGTATTTGGCCACCATACTCTGGGGAGAAAGGGGAAGAAAAGGAAGTTTTCATTTTCATGGAGGCTCCAAGGTTTTCATAACATAGCTTCCAAATGCAGTAAAAAAACCTCAAGAAATTGGAACTTGGCCAATCAGAGCCAAAGAGGCAAATGACCAGGAAACAGTGGCTATCAGGAATATATTAGCAACAGAAATAACACAGCTTCTCCCCAATGCATCCTGGAGTCCCTGTAAACCAGGTCTTTGTCTTGTGTGCATTTGCTGAGGCTCTCCATTTCTGTAAGACAGAAACATCTATTTTTGCTTATTCAACACACTATTTTAGGATTACAAAATCTGAGTGAGGAAAGATGGTGGTCTCACGCAAGAAAGGAATTCACTCCAACGCAGGAGTAAGAATTGCAGGTAAGAGCTACTTTGTGGCAGCCGGGAGCCGTGCTCCGGGCCTGGTGTAGATCATCTCATTTAATCTTCCTGAAACTTCCCGAGAAGGGTCTATTATTAGCCCACGTTACAGACAAACCTCAGAGGGGTTAGGTCACTTGCCCAAGGTCACACAGCCCACAGGATTTGAAGACAGAATTCAAACACGGGGCAGAGGGAGCTTCAAAAGAAAATAGCTAAGCACGGTTTTCAAGCACACATTTTGAGGCAAGAAAGCATTCTGTTAATGAGGAAAACCCACGGAGCCAGAAATCCCCCACACTTTCCTTAGAGTGATAGCCCCCGGGGAAGAGAGGTTTGAGATCCTGCGAGAGCAGAAGAGGAAACTTCCTGCCCTGCAGAGACTCCATGCAGATGGACCATGGAAACTCCCCCATAGAAGAAAGACACCAAAAAGCCCATTTACCTGCTAAGTACCATGGGCCAGAGCAAACGACAGGTAAGCTGGTGTTTTCCTGGGACTCTGAAATTTGTGAGACTCTTCCGGTTTTTAAGTCTTCACCACCTGGTTCCCACTGCTTATTTTGTACTCAGCTCTGGCTCTCTGGCAGTTGCTGGGCAGAAGGAGCCAGAACCCAAAGCCAAGGAAAGCGAGCACTCCTTCCAAGAATCTCTACTTTCCCACCTTCTTTGCCTTCTTTTCCCACACCGATCTTCTCCATACCTTGAAGGTTCGTTCCCAGTGGCTTGTTTTGGAAGCTGAGTCTGCTGGTTCAGGTTGTGGGACAATGGCAGTCTGCTCGCAGAACTGTGAGCGGTCTTGCTGGGCTGGCATTGTCTTGTAGATACAAGGTGATGACCCTGTTGGAACCATGATGGGGGCATTTGGTCTTCCATGCACCCTGGGGCTGGGGGTTGGGGTTGGCACTACCTTCAGAATCGTGTTCGGCACTCTGCAGTTCAGCCCTTTCAAGGAGGAAGAATCGTTCTACCTGTACTTTCTGCCTGGATGCTCTGCTGCCTTTCCCATCCTACCCCATTTGTCTATTTATCCTGTTCCCTCAACAACTCTTTATTGAGGGTCTATTTATGCCAGAGAGACTCTGAGACTCACCTAAAGCATTCAGGATGGGTGCGGGTGATAGAGAAATAAAGGGGCATTTATAATAGGGTCTGTCAGTGCTGAAGGGGGTCCACTGTGATGGTGCTGGGGAGGGCACTTAATTCAGTTCTTCCAGTGGGGCTGGAGGGGTGGAGCGGGGTAGGCTTCCTGGAGGAGGTGACATCCATCCAAGATCTGACACTGACTAGAGTTAACTGGGTGAAGACGGTGGGACACAGAGGATGTTTCAGGGAGAGGGAGGGGAACATCATCCAGAGGAGCTCATGGGGAAGGGAGGAAGCAGGATGCTGGAAACTGCAGATAAGTTATTTGGCTGGAGCCCAAGAGGGGCAGAGTTGAGGTCAGAGAGTAGGCAGAGTTGAGGTCTGTGAGCCACACATTATCCAGATGGCAATGGGGAGCTATGGAAGAGTTTAGGGTGATGGTTGGCTCAACCAACTCCAGCTATGCCTCAGTGGATTTGAAGAATGGTGTTTTCTTAAGGAACATCATCTTTCCAATATATAGATGCATTTCTGCTCCACAGTGGCCGTGGCCCCAGGCTCTAGGATGCCAGGACACAGAGATTCTCTGCAAGTGGAGTTGTACGTGGTCACACGAAGGAGAACACAAGGGCCACAACGTCCATCCTGGGAGCTGCAAACATCAGGAAGAAATACAACACACCCAACGAAATCGTATCTTAGAGATCGTTCTTGGTACTAGTTTGGGGAGGGAAGCTAGATCTCAATGAGAAATGATTTTTGGCAGTTCACAGCGAACAGCCTGCGCCGACAAAAGAAACAGATTTTTAAAGACACATTAAAAAAAGACATGGGGTTTTTGGTTTTTTTTCTCCCCCCCCCTCCCTGAAAAGGACCTTCTACCACAAGCATCTTTTTTACAAAGGGAAAACATCTTGCATGTTGTGACCGATTTCCCGTCTGCCCGGCTGTCCTTCTCCCATGGAAGTAATTGGGGGAGAAAGGTCTGCGGAGCAAAAGCTTTGATGTTTGGGGGAGGGGGGCACCTTTTCAACAAATGTCCGCTGCAGACACAGTGATTGAGAAAGGCACATCCGTTTTGGAAAATGCCTGCTAATTAAATGAATGTTTTCAACTGGAAAGCATGTCTGAGCTGTTAAGATACATCCCCGATGAAGTTGGAAGGAATGCTTCAGATGTTGGCCTGAAATGGGTGTTTCACATACCTTGGCCTCTTCAGGTCTTCAATATTACATCTTATTCATTCACTCATTCATTCGCTCATTCGACACATGTCCGTTGAGCTTGTCGGTGCTGGGCACTGTGGTAGGCGTATTCAGCAATGGACAAAGCTGCGACAGGAGCTTTGCTTTCTAGTGCACAAGACAGAGCTTTATTACGAAGCTTTTGGTGTCAAATGTTCTTACCACTAAACGTGAATACGGAAGGGCTGACACTGGGTCTTTGGAGACGGACAGGACATGGGTCCCAGGCCAGTCTCCCTTGTTTATTAGCTGTGGGACCTTGAGGAATTGCTTAGCTCCTTCCAGGCTCAGCCTTTCCATCTTGGCAATGGTCCTGACAATGGTGCCTGTCTTCCAGGGAGAGAGTGAATAGTACATGAGATGAGGCATGGGAAGCGCTTAGTTTAGTATTTGATCCATAGCAAGACCTTAACACATTCGAGTTATGCTTATTATTAAAGACCAAGGACATCGAAGTATTTTTAAAATGTAAATTTATACTCATTGTGAAGAAAAATCTAACAGATATAGAAGCCCCCGAAATAAGAGGTGGAAGTCGTCTCCTTCCCCTATGGCCAGTGCCACCTATGTATTGGCCAACCCTACGTGACCTCGGTATGAGAGAGGAATCAATTGACTTACTGGTCTACAAAGCCCAGGGTAGACAGATCTTCACACGCAGCTGGGTCCAGAGCATCAAAGCAGACTATCGGTTTGTTTCTCTTAAGGTCCTGGTAGCGTCTTCTGCATTGGGTTGTTCTTAGGTAGGCTCGCCCTCCTGGCCTAAAGATGGCCCCAAGGCACCTTCAGACTCACCTCCTGCCCGAGGAAAGAGAGCTCCTTGCTCCTCGTTGTAGGCAAGGCCCTGGATTGACTGTGATTGGCTGGCTTGGTCCTGAGCAGCCTGGCCAGCCCCCGGGGGCGGGGGGGGGGGGGGGGGGGGGGGGGGGGGG
>NC_058416.1:80149249-80201749 GCF_002201575.2 Neomonachus schauinslandi
GGGGGGGGGGGGGGGGGGGGAGATTCTGGGCTCTTATTGGCCAGGCCTGGGTCACATGTCCATCATGGGAGCTGGGGAAGACAGGTGGAGTCTACCCACCCAAATCACCTGGCCTGAAAGAGGGAGCGCGGGAATTCGCTGTGGTAACCTGAAGATGGGGTCCCATGTTGCCAAGACCTGTAGATGTTGATCACGGACATCCCAGAGGCTGTTAACTTTTGTTAACCCGTGATTACACTGTGCTGTGTGCACCTGTGGACTTTGTCTTTTTTTTTTTTTTTTAAAGATTTTATTTATTTATTTGAGAGAGAGAATGAGATAGAGAGAGCATGAGAGGGGGGAGGGTCAGAGGGAGAAGCAGACTCCCTGCCGAGCAGGGAGCCCGATGCGGGACTTGATCCCGGGACTCCAGGATCATGACCTGAGCCGAAGGCAGTCGCTTAACCAACTGAGCCACCCAGGCGCCCTGGACTTTGTCTTAATGTGGATATCTTTCTCTAGTACTATCTACTGTGCGTGCACATCTACATATTGTAATAATCTATGTATGTGTACGTATACATGTATTCCAAAAACGGGAAACTTGCTTTATTCATTTAACAAATGTATAATTATACCCTGGCTGCCTTGGTACATTTGGATAAATTGTGTTAATTTAAGTAAGATTTTTAAAACTCAAAGAATCCTTGAGCTTATTTAGCCAAAGTGCCTCCATTTAGCAGATGGGGAAACTGAGGTTCCTAGTCTTGCTCAAGGTCATACAGTAAGTGACTGTATTCTGAACCTTGAGCCATGTGGCCTTTTTCTTTAAGCTGATTTCCAGTGCCCTCTGTGGGCCCTGGGCAGCTGAGGTCAGCGAGGGAGCTATACACAGGAGGTACTGAGGGCACCAAAGGACAAAAGCTGCGTTTTTCTTTGAAGAGAGTTGTTTTTTTTTTTTTTTTTTTGGCATCTGTGCCTTGCCTTAGTTGACTTTTATTGTATACTGAGAACTGGATCTAGCTGGTATTCTGGGGATGGTAAATATTGGGCAAGAGAGTCTTTGATGAGCCTGGAAGTAAATGATAATTACTGGTAAGCTCACATTAAGAAAAAAAATCTGTGTGTGTGTATCTCTGAACTGATTTAATTGTGGGGGATGAGTAATCATGCACACAAGTCTATAAAGAGCTTCTTTAAAGAGTCTATAAAGAACTTCCCTAACTAGGAGTTCACTGCCCTGAATTTTATTAATGGAAGAAGGGCTCATTATACCATTAGTTGTATGTGGCTATTTAAATTAAAATTAATTAAAATTAAAATTCACTTTCTCAGTTCCACTAGCCTCATTTCCAGTGGTCAGGAGCCACATGTGGGTGGTGGCTATGGTGGTAAATAACGCAGATACGGAGCTTTTCTCTGATCGCAGAAAGCACTGTGGGGCAGTGTTGCTGTAGGTCGGTGTTTCGTAAAATAGTATCCACTCTCCCCTTGCATCTGAACCATCTGGTAAGAGGATGCTTGGTGAAAGGAAGACTTCTGGGCTCCACGCCAGGCAGATTACACTAGAAGTTATTGGGACATTGGCTGGGAATCTGTATTTTTAAAAAATACATCCCCTGGATATTTTGGAGGCACATTTAAGTCTGAGAAGCACAAAGAATGACAGAGAAGGATAAAGACACTGGGGATAACAAGAGGTAGGCTGAGAGTGTTTGATGGGACCCACTGCCCATTACAGAATAATCAGGGATGACATAGTCAATTGGTCTACAAGGTCCTGGATAAATCATATCTGAGGTCGTCACTCCATGGTCACAGAAACCTTCGAGGACACACATTATGAAAAATTCATTGAAAGGATCTCCTGGGTGGGCTTAGGGAAGGTGGTGTCATGAAACTGGAAAGAAGGACCTAATCAATGGCTTCTGCCTTTTATCTCAAAAGTTTCCATGCTTCCTGTCACTGTTGCTCATGCTTTTCTTTCCTTGTATCTTAACAACGAAAAGAAAAATTTCATGCTGAATCTGTGAGGGTTGTATGTAAATTTTGTATTTGCAATGCCTTTGTGTTTTTCTTTTTCTTAAATTATAGCATGAAACACTACTTTATGAAATGTTCTGTATCACTTATCCCTTAGATATTCCCCTCATGAGATTTGATCCAAAGGAGAAACCATCTTTCTAGCGGTGTTATATTTATCCACCCATCATTTCATTGCCCCCTGCTCTACCCTTTCTTCCTCCTCTCAAACCATTCCCCTCCAGGGTGGTTGTGTGCAGCTCTCAGTTGCTAGAACTCATCCCGTTCTTTGCTGCCTCTGGGCTTTGCACATTCTGTTCCCTCAGCCTGGAACAGTCTTCCCCCGCCCATGGGAGAGGTGGCTTCTCCTGGCTACTCCCATCATCCTGCAGGTGCCTCTGCAGATAACTTGCCTTCAAAGAAGTTTCTTCTGCCAGCTCATCTAGGTAGGATCTCCCCTACCTGCTTGTTTTCAACTCCCGAGCTGCCCTCGCTCTTGTGGTGTCGGGAAGAAGAAAAAGGTGAATTTTAAGAGAGACAGAGATAGATTGACAATGATGAAGACAGAGAGGCAGGGAGAGGAAGAGCAGCAAGATGGAGAGAAACAGAAAAGAGAGCAAGACAAAGACGGGGAAGAAGCACAGAAACAGAACGAGCAAGAGGGTGCATAAAGAGACATAGAGAAAGAGAGAGACCCCCTCCAGTACAGTCCAGAAAGCGCCAGAGATGAGCAAGGCACCCTGCTCGTCAAGGATGCGTGTCTCAAGTGTAAATAAAGTACATGCTGGATTTCGAAGGTTTAGGGGGAAGAGGCTGTAAATTAGCTCGTCAATAATTTTTCCATTGACTGCATGTTGAAAGTGATAGCATTGAGGGCATATTGCATTAAGTAAAATCAAAATTAATGTCACCTGTTTTTTCTTTTTTTTTTTCTTTTAATGTGGCTGCTAGGAAATGTACAATGACGAATGTGGTTTGTGTTGTCTTTCTGTTGCATGGTGCTGACCTAGACCCCCTCACGTTGTCCAGGCCCCGTGACTGCCAGGACATTTATGCACCAATCAGTGAAAAAGACAGGGCAAGCGACCCTCCTTCTCCTCGGGAGGGAGGCCTCAGTCCACCCCTCCCCCCCGCCACTTCCCCACACCTTCCGTGGTCGGAGGAGCCCCATCCGTGGCTCATCTCGATTTGCACATTAAGTGGCAGTGAGTACAAGTCCCCTCTGAGGCCACCCACCCTCCCTGACGCCCAGCCCGGGGCCTTGGGTGCAGACTGTTCAGGGCTGGGCAGCCTTTTCTTGGAAGCACCAAGCTGCCTCTTGGAACAGCCACTCACCAGGTGATTCTTTGCGGCTCCGAGTCCGTAAGAGCTTCTTTAGAAAGCAGAAAATGTTTCAAGTGAGTTTGGAGAGATGAGTGTATTTACCGGAACAAATATTTTGCTCTTTGTCAGCCCTTGATTATATCTGACTGCACTTTTCTGTCTGAACTGAGTCAGGGGAAAAACAGTTCATTTAAAGCTTGAAAATACTCATCCTCTCTCTCGTTCCGCCTCTGTCTTCCTCTCAACAGCAGTGTTTGTGTTTGCCTCAAAGGCTGCTGTTTCCACTTGTGCACAACTTCTCTCCTTGGTTTGTTTTCCAGAACAGTCTTGCTTCCCTTTGGCCTGTGTTCTGCTCTGGTTTCCATAAATCAGTTTATCTTGCTATACTAATACTAATAATAGTAATAATAATAATTGATCTATGTGAGTGCTACTCTGGGGTGGATTCTGTGTGAAGAGCTTTGCCAACCTTATATCATTTAACATGTCCCATGGCTTCAGCAAGCGGACACTGTTCCCATTTTACAGATGAACAAACTGAGACTTAGAGCAATAAAGTGTCTCCCTGCCAAGGTCTTGCACCTAGCTCGTGTTGGGGCACAGGTTGGGGTCTAGGTCTCTGGACTACAAAGTCTATGCTTTTAACAATTCATTGTGCTCCGTGTGTTCAAACCAGGACCACAAGTGAGGACACTGAGGCACAAAGAGATTAAGATTTGTAATCTTCAGGTTCAGGCGTTAGCAAACCCAACTGAAACTGGATTTCACACAAAAGGGAATACAATGTAATTGAAAGCCTGATTGGGGGAGAGGGTTTCAGGCAAGTGTTGATCTAGGAGCTCAGCGTTTCCAGTAATCTGATTTTACCGTGTTAATTTTCTCAGTCACTCAGCAAACACTTGTTAGCACTGATTGCTAACCCAGCACTGTGCTAGATTCTGAATATGGATAAGATCTGGTCCCAGCCAGGGAGGTCTCAGCTCCTAAAGAGACTGATAGTTAAAACAGAAAATCCCAATAGAGCTTGGTATCTGTTCTCTCTCTCTCTCTCTCTGCCTCCCTGTCTTAGATACTTTAACACTACATTACAGATACAGTTGAGTGTCCTGGTGAACCCCTCTGCCCTTCCCTAATAAGTAGAAGAGATATAAATGGACCTGCTCTGGATGCGCTGTGTTTGGAAGCCTGTAATCTTATTCACTCAGCCCCCACCCTTCTGCTCAGGGTCCCCTCTGCACTAATGTGGTAGTTTTTGAGGAATTCCATGTGGTTTTCTGGGGTCTACGAAGCAAAATTTTATGGGTTTTTTATTTTTTATTTTTTAATTAACATACAATGTATTATTTGTTTCAGGGGTACAGGTCTCTGATTCATCAGTCTTACACAATTCACAGCTCTCACCATAGTACATACCCTCCCCATTGCCCGTCACCCAGCCACCCCATCCCTCCCACCCCCCCAACACTCCAGCAACCCTCAGTTTGTTTCCTGAGATTAGGAGTCTCTTACGGTTTGTCTCCCTCTCTGGTTTTGTCTTATTTCATTTTTGCCTCCCTTCCCCTATGATCCTCTGTCTTGTTTCTCAAATTCCTCTTATCAGTGAGATCATATGATACTTGTCTTTCTGTGATTGACTTATTTCTCTTAGCATAATACCCTCTAGTTCCATCCACATCGTTGCAAATGGCAAGATTTCAGTTTTTTGATGGCTGCATAATATTCCATTGTGTGTGTGTGTGTGTGTGTGTGTGTGTGTGTGTCACATCTTCTTTATCCATTCATCTGTTGATGGACATCTAGGCTCGTTCCATAGTTTGGCTGTTGTGGACATTGCTGCTATAAACATTGGGGTGCACGTGCCCCTTCAGATCACTACATTTGTATCTTTGGGGTAAATACCCAGTAGTGCAATTGCTGTATCATATGGTAGCTCTATTTTCAACTTTTTGAGGAACCTGCATACTGTTTCCCAGAGTGGCTGCACCAGCTTGCATTCCCACCAGCAGGGTAGGAGGGTTCCCCTTTCTCTGCATCCTCGCCAACATCTGTTGTTTCCTGACTTGTTAATTTTAGCCATTCTGACTGGTGTGAGGTGGTATCTCATTGTGGTTTTGATTTATATTTCCTGATGCTGAGTGATGTTGAGTACTTTTTCATGTGTCTGTTGGCCATTTGGATGTCTTCTTTGCAAAAATGTCTGTTCCTGTTTTCTGCCCATTTCTTAATTGGATTATTTGTTCTTTGGGTGTTGAGTTTGATAAATTCTTTATAGATTTTGGGTAGTAGCCCTTTATCTGATACGTCATTTGCAAATATCTTCTCCCATTCTGTCAATTGTCTTTTGGTTTTGTTGACTGTTTCCTTTGCCGTGCAAAAGCTTTTTATCTTGATGAAGTCCCAATAGTTCATTTTTGCCCTTGCTTCCCTTGCGTTTGGTGATGTTTCTAGGAAGAAGTTGCTGCGGCTGAGGGTGAAGAGGTTGCTGCCTCTGTTCTCCTCAAGGATTTTGATGGACTCCTGTCTCACATTTAGGTCTTTCATCCATTTTGAGTCTATTTTTGTGCGTGGTGTAAGGAAATGGTCCAGTTTCATTCTTCTGCATGTGGCTGTCCAGTTTTCCCAACACCATTTGTTGAAGAGACTGTCTTTTTTCCATTGGACATTCTTTCCTGCTTTGTCAAAGATTAGTTGACCATAGAGTTGAGGGTCCATTTCTGGGCTCTCTATTCTGTTCCATTGATCTATGTGTCTGTTTTTGTGCCAGTACCATACTGTCTTGATGATGACAGCTTTGTAATAGAGCTGGAAGTCCGGAATTGTGATGCCACCAGCTTTACTTTTCTTTTTCAACATTCCTCTGGCTATTCGGGGTCTTTTCTGGTTCCATACAAATTTTAGGATTATTTGTTCCATTTCTTTGAAAAAAGTTGATGGTATTTTGATAGGGATTGCACTAAATATGTAGATTGCTCTAGGTAGCATAGACATCTTCACAATATTTGTTCTTCCAATGCGTGAGCATGGAACGTTTTTCCATTTCTTTGTGTCTTCCTCAATTTTTTTCATGAGTATTCTATAGTTTTCTGAGTACAGATTCTTTGCCTCTTTGGTTAGATTTATTCCTATGTATCTTATGGTTTTGGGTGCAATTGTAAATGGGACCGACTCCTTAATTTCTCTTTCTTCTGTCTTGTTGTTGGTGTATAGGAATGCCACTGACTTCTGTGCATTGATTTTATATCCTCCCACTTTACTGAATTCCTGTATGAGTTCTAGCAGTTTTGGGGTGGAGTCTTTTGGGTTTTCCACATAAAGTATCATATCATCTGCAAAGAGTGACAGTTTGACTTCTTTGCTGATTCGGATTCCTTTTATTTCTTTTTGTTGTCTGATTGCCATGGCTAGGACTTCTAGTGCTATGTTGAATAGCAGGGATGATAGTGGACATCCCTGCCACGTTCCTGACCTTAGGGGAAAAGCTCTCAGTTTTTCCCCATTGAGAATGATATTTGCTGTGGTTTTTCATAGATGGCTTTTATGATATTGAGGTATTTACCTTCTATCCCTACACTGTGAAGAGTTTTAATCAAGAAAGGACACTGTACTTTGTCAAATGCTTCTTCTGCATCTATTGAGAGGATCATATGGTTCTTGTTCTTTCTTTTATTAATGTATTGTATCACAGTGATTGATTTGTGGGTATTGAACCAACCTTGCAGCCCAGGAATAAATCCCACTTGGTCGTGGTGAATAATCCTTTTAATGTACTGTTGGATCCTATTGGCTAGTATTTTGGTGAGAATTTTTGCATCCATGTTCATCAGGGATATTGATCTGTAATTCTCCTTTTTGATGGGGTCTTTGGTTTTGGGATCAAGGTAATGCTGGCCTCATAAAATGAGTTTGGAAGTTTTCCTTCCATTTATATTTTTTGGAACAGTTTCAAAAGAATAGGTATTAATTCTTCTTTAAATGTTTGGTAGAATTCCCCTGGGAAGCCATCTGGCCCTGGGCTCTTGTTTGTTGGGAGATTTTTAATTACTGCTTCAATTTCATTACTGGTTATGGGTCTGTTCAGGTTTTCTATTTCTTCCTGGTTCACTTTTGGTAGTTTATACGTCTCTAGGAATGCATCCATTTCTTCCAGATTATCTAATTTCCATATTATCTAATTTGTTCTTATAATTGTTTGTATTTCTTTGGTGTTGGTTGTGATCTCCCCTCTTTCATTCATGATTTTATTTATTTGGATCCTTTCTCTTTTCTTTTTGATAAGTCTGGCCAGGGGTTTATCAATCTTACTAATTCTTTCAAAGAACAAGCTCCTAGTTTTATTGATCTGTTCTACTGTTCTTTTGGTTTCTATTTCATTGATTTCTGCTCCGATCTTTATTATTTCTCTTCTCCTTGTGGGTTTAGGCTTTATATGCTGTTCTTTCTCCAGCTCCTTTAGGTGTAGGGTTAGGTGGTGTATTTGAGACCTTTCTTGTTTCTTGAGAAAGGCTTGTATTGCTATATACTTTCTTCTTAGGACTGCCTTTGCTGTATCCCAGAGATTTTGAACAGTTGTGTTTTCATTTTCATTTGTTTCCATGAATTTTTAAAATTCTTCTTTAATTTCCTGGTTGACCCATTCATTCTTTAGTAGGATGCCTTTAGCCTCCATGTATTTGAGTTCTTTCCAACTTTCCTTTTGTGACTGAGCTCTAGTTTCAAAGCATTGTGGTCCAAAAATACGCAGGGAATGATCCCAATCTTTTGGTACCAATTGAGACCTGATTTGTGACCCAGGATGTGATCTATTCTGGATAATCTTCCATGTGCACTCGAGAAGAATGTGTATTCTGTTGCTTTGGGATGGAATGTTTTGAATATATCTGTGAAGTCCATCTGGTCCAGTGTGTCATTTAAAGCCTTTATTTCCTTGTTGATCTTTTGCTTGGATGATCTGTCCATTTCAGAGAGGGGGATATTAAAGTCCCCTACTATTACTGTATTATTGTCGATCTGTTTCTTTGATTTTGTTGCTAGTTGGCTTATATAATTGGCTGCTCCCATGTTAGGGGCATAGATATTTAAAATTGTTAGATCTTCTTGTTGGATAGACCCTTTAAGTAGGATATAGTGTCCTTCCTCATCTCTTATTATAGTCTTTGGTTTAAAATCTAATTGGTCTGATATTAGGATTGCCACCCCAGCTTTCTTTTGATGTCCATTAGCATGGTAAATGGTTTTCCAACCCCTCACTTTCAATCTGGGGGTGTCTTTGGGTCTAAAATGAGTTTCTTGCAGACAGCATATTGATGGGTCTTGTTTTTTTATCCTATCTGATAGCCTGTGTCTTTTGATTGGGGCATTTAGCCCATTTACATTCAGGGTAACTATGGAAAGATATGAATTTAGTGCCATTGTATTGCCTGTAAGGTGACTGTTACTGTATATTGTCTGTGTTCCTTTTTGGTCTATGTTACTTTTAGGCTCTCTTTTTGCTTAGAGGACCCCTTCCACTATTTCTTGTAGGGCTGGTTTGGTGTTCACAAATTCTTTTAGTTTTTGTTTGTCCTGGAAGCCTTTTATCTCTCCTTCTATTTTCAGTGACAGCCTAGCTGGATATAATATCTTGGCTGCATATTTTTCTCATTTAGTGCCCTGAATATATCATGCCGGTCCTTTCTGGCCTGCCAGGTCTCTGTGGATAGGTCTGCTGCCAATCTAATGTTTGTACCATTGTAGGTTACAGACCTCTTGTCCCAAGCTGCTTTCAGGATTTTCTCTTTGTCTCTAAGACTTGTGAGTTTTACTATTAGATGTTGGGGTATTGACCTATTTTTATTGATTTTGAGGGGGGTTCTCTGTGCCTCCTGGATTTTGATGCCTGTTTCCTTCCCCAAATTAGGGAAGTTCTCTGCTATAATTTGCTCCAATATACCTTCTGCCCCCCTCTCTCTTTCTTCTTCTTCTGGGATCTCAATTGTTCTAATGTTTCGCTTTATGGTATCACTTATCTCTTGAATTCTCCCCTTGTGATCCAGTAGTTGTTTATCTCTCTTTTCCTCAGCTTCTTTATTCTCCATCATTTGGTCTTCTATATCACTAATTCTCTCTTCTGCCTCAGTTATCCTAGCAGTTAGAGCCTCCATTTTTGATTGCACCTCATTAATAGCCTTTTTGATTTCAATTTGGTTAGATTTTAGTTCTTTTATTTCTCCAGAAAGGGATTCTCTAGTATCTTCTATGCTTTTTTCAAGCCCAGCTAGTATCTTTATAATTGTCATTCTGAACTCTAGTTCCAACATCTTACTAATGTCTGTTTTGATTAGGTCCCTGGCTATTGCTACTGCCTCTTGTTCTTTTTTTTTTGAGGTGAGTTTTTCTGTCTTGTCATTTTGTCTAGAGGAGAATAGATGAATGAGAGAACAAAATGCTAAAAGGGTAACAACGACCCCAGAAAAATATACACTAAACAAATAAGAAGAGACCTGAAACCAGGGGGGAAAAGAAAGGGGGAAAAAAAAAAAAGAATATGATCAGGCTGGTGAATAGAACAGAGCCACACACTAGATTTTGGGTGTATTTTGGTGTGTTAGAAGAAATTGCCTCCCAAAATTTTGAAGGAAGAAAAACTTAGGTATATACAAAAATAAGGGTAAATATGAAGGGATGGAATATGACTGTAAAGATGAAAATTAAAAAAGATTTTAAAAAAGGAATTGATAAGATACGTTGGTTGAAAAAAGAATGAAAAAAATTTTAAAAAAAAGAGAGAGAATGTGATCAGGGGGAAGACTAGGACAAAGTCATACACTAGATTTAAGGTATATTTTGGTTTGTTAGAAGAAACTGTATCCCAACATTTTAAAGAAAGAAGAACTTATATATATATATACAAAAAATAAGGTTAAATACAATGAAGGGATAGACTATGATTGTAAAAATGAAAATTAAAAAAGATTTTAAAAAAGGAATTGTTAAGATATTTGAAAAAGGAGAGAAGAAAAATTCAACTAAAAAAAAATAGAAAAAGAAAAAATAAAGAGAATTTTGAAAAATTAACTTTGAAAGACTAAAGAATCAGGGGGGAAAAAGCCATGAATTCTATGTCCTGTATTCCCCTAGCCCTGGAGTTCTGCTGTTCTCATTGATCGGTAAACTTGGTCTTGGCTGGCTGTTCTTGCTGATCTTCTGGGGGAGGGGCCTGTTGCTGTGGTTCCCAAATGTCTTTGCCGGAGGCGGAATTGCCCTGCCCTTGCCTGGTCAGGGCTAAGTAATCTGCTCGGGTTTGCTCTCAGGAGCTTTTGTTCCCTGCAAGCTTTCCGTACAGCTTTGGAGGCCGAGAGTGAAAATGGCGACCCCCCAATCTCCACCCCAGAGGAGCCAAGAACTCGGGCCCCCACCCCTCAGTGTGCCCCCAGAGAAAAGCAGTCAATCACTCCTGTCTCCCCGTCCTCTGGCCACCCTCCGTGCTCACCCGGCCTGTGACCGAGCGTTTCTATCTCTGGCATCCGACCCCGTGTGGAGTCTCTAAACCCAGCAGATCCCTGCGGTGTGCTCCCGTGCCGCTCCTCCCGGGGGAGGAAGGGGAGTCTCCCCGGATCTGCCACTTGTTGGGTCCCTGCTGGAGGAGCAGTGGCCCGACCGAGCCGTGGATCATGGTTTATGGCAACCCTGAGCTGAGAACCCACACGTCGGCTCCGTCTCTGCAGCCGGCTTCCCCGCTCCGATACCTGGGAGCTCTGCCACACTCAGGCACCCCTGGTCTTTCTGTGACCCCGAGGGTCCTGAGACCACACTGTCCCAGTGAGGGTTCCACCCCCCCACTTAGCCACTGGAGCGACGTCCCTCAGCAGAGCAGACTTCTAAAAGTTCTGATTTTGTGCTCTGAGGCTCTATCACTTGCCAGTATTGGCCAACGGAGGCCCCCTCCCCCGCCGTCTATCCTCCCAAATATCGCCTCGGATTCAGTTCTCTGCACGTCCTACCTTCCAGAAAGTGGTCGCTTTTCTGTTCAGAGAGTTGCTGCTGTTCTTTTCTTCGATCTCCTGTTGAGTTCGTAGGTGTTCAGAATGGTTTGATCCCTATCTAGCTGAATCCCTGGGACCAGACGAAATTTAGGTACTTACTTCTCTGCCATCTTGCTCCTCCCCCCATGAAGCAAAATTTTAAAACTACTCTTTTAATCATTAAAATTTTTTATTGGACTATAATGTACATGCAGAAGAAATACACATATCCTGAAGCAGAATTCAGTGAATTTTCACAAAATGTTTGCATCATTGGAAACAATACCCAGATCAAGAAATAGAACATCCAGCCCCTTTCCCAGTCTTAACCATGCCAACAAGAATGGTGTATCCTGCTTTCAACGCCATAGATTACTTTCACCTTTTTTCCACTGTATACAAATAGAATCACATAGTGAGTACTCTTCTGAGTATACCATCTTTAATATGATGTTATGTTTGCAAGATTTCTGCATTAATTTTCATGACTATATAATACTCTATTTTATGACCATGCCATAATTCGTTGAACTGACCTTGTATTAGTAAAAGTAATTAAGTTGTTTGTAACTTTTGCTTCCTTGTTTTCTTTTTCTTTTTGTTTTATTTATTGGGAATCAATGCATTTGCCCAAAGCAACAATGAAATATTGATGGGACTGTATAGCTTAGAAGCTCGGAAGCAGTAGAACCAACTCTGGCTTGCTCCGGACAGTAGTGAGTTCATCAGAGATTCTCAGAGGACTAAAGAGAGGGCTGAGGAACCAGGCTGGGAGAGGTCATGGGCAGTCGTGCAATCCTATAAGGTAGTATCTGGCAATACACAGGGACAATCCACCAAAGGGAAATTGGAGTGGGCAGAGGCTGGGTGGTCAAAAGCCAACGTTCCTTCTGGTGCATCTTTTAGTCCTGCAGGAACCTAGGGTAGAAGGAGATGTTTGGGGTGAAGAAAGTTCTTCCTGGTTATCCAGAAACACCATATGGACTGGTTTACCAATTTCTAAGACTTCCCCTGGGTTGTCTCACTGTGGCATGTTCCAGAATTGAAGTATTGGGTAGGCAGGAGTTCTCAAACTTTTCTTCTCAAGGAACTCCATGGGTATCAACAAAGCGTGACAAGAATCTCGGATGGACCCGAGGGTGCTGTTTTCTGTTTGTCTTCAAAACCTTGGGCTTTATTTTTAAAATACGTGTGAACTTTGCATTCCACTCCATGTATATCCATGTTTGTATGACATAAGAATGATTTTTCTGAATTCTCAAACAAGTAGATACTATAGGACCCTGTTACTCGAAGTATGATATGTGGACCAGCAGCCTGAGCGTCACCCAGAGCTAGTTAGAAGTGCAGAGGCCCAGCATTTTAACACAATCCCTAGTTGATTTATGTGTGTATTAAAATTTGAGTGGCACTTCTCCGTAATTCATTCATTCATTCATTCATTCATTCAGCAAACATGGATAAGATGCCTATCACATTTATAGCCACCTTCTGCTTAATGCTGGGAGGTACTGATGATGGTGAGAGATGATGATGATAAAAGAGCACTTAAATAGCCAGGCATTAGGGGCACCTGGGGGGCTCAGTCTGTTAAGCGTCTGACTCTTGGTTTTGGCTCAGGTCATGATCTCAGGTTTGTGAGATCGAGCCCTGTGTTAGGCTCTTTGCTCAGTGCAGAGTCTGCTTAAGATTCTCTGCCTCTCCCTCTGCCCCTTCCCCCACAAGTGTGCATTCTCGATCTCTCTCTCAAATAAATAAATGTTTTTAAAAAACCTAGCCAGATGTTATTCTTTTTTTTTTTTTTTTTAAAGATTTTATTTATTGGGGCGCCTGGGTGGCTCAGTCATTAAGCGTCTGCCTTCGGCTCAGGTCATGTTCCCAGGGTCCTGGGATCATGACCTGAGCGGAAGGCAGCTGCTTAACCGACTGAGCCACCCAGGCGCCCCTAGCCAGATGTTATTCTAAGCTCTTTGTATGTGTTCACCCATCTAACCATCATCATGAGCAGCCCTAGGAGACAAATTCCACCATATTCTCCATTTTACAGATAAGGAAACTGATCCAAGGAGAAATTGGTTAACTTACCCAAGATGATGCTGCAGAACCTAGATTCAGACCCATGAAGCTCAGCTCTGTAGTTCCTGTCTTCCATCATTATGTACTAAATATGACAGGGGTGTGCCCTGGAAGACCCTGCCACCACCACTTCGGCCCACTTTTCCCTACAAAATTTCTAGGGTCTTCCATCCAAAATAAATATCCTGTTCTGAGCTTCACACATCAAATTGTTCTCTCTTCAGTGATTTGCTGGGGACCCAACTAGGCACAGCTCTGTCGGTTCATTCTCTGAGGATGACCTTCAACCACTTATGCCTCAGCTTTCCCACACGAGCTCCTCCTGCCTGGAGAGCCCAGGCCTCCCTCTATCTCTGGTTCCCATGATGGGACCTCTGGTGGCTTTACACTTGTCCTCATTGCACTGTGCTTCCCTCTCTGGGTCATCTCGTCCTTCTCTTCTTGCCTGGCACTTAGTCCATCTTTTCAAATACAACCCCACCTCGTAAAGCTCTTGCTAACTTACACGCACATGTACATACCCATGCTCACTCACGTGTACATGCAGATGCATGTGCGCCCCTACATACACTCAGAGCCTCCTACTTACTCACATACATACACTGCTGACACACATACAGCACACATCCATCTATCCAGTACGCATTCACTTACATACCACTCATTCACATACACACTCAAACATGTACAGAAACACACCCTGTATGCTTTTCTTAACACACTCACTCAAACACACATTTGTACACACACACACACCAGCGGATACTCTATCATAGAGTAACACTGGGGCCTTGCTGACTGCCATTCATAAAGAACTTTGCAGTGATGTCAGAGAGGAAAAGTTCAAATGAAAATCAGATCCCGTAATTATAGGATTTTCTACACACACATTTTTTTTTTTTTTTCCCCAGGGCTGGACTTGAAAATAAAAGAGGCCCAGGAGATGAGAGCCTTTCCTGGGGGTTGGGAAGTAAGTAAACAAAACCACATTTAAGGGAGTGAGAAAAACTCCCTAAACTGTTCTTAAGAACCGCTTGATGAAGACGAGGACTGGAGACATAACTTTGTTGTCAACTGTTAGGTTTGATGTTGGCGTCTTTGAGTGGTGACATTTTGTGGGTTTTTCAAGGCCAAAGCCAAGGCCTTTCCCTTTCATGGCCCTGTTTCATCTAGAACAGGACTCTGAATATCATCCAGATCAATTCCTTTTTGCAAACATGCTGAGTATCTAATCTGTGCTGAGCATTGGATAAGCACTTAGGGTACACAGAGAGCCAAGGGGTGTCCACAATGATAGGGGAAAGAGGTAAGTATAAACCAGATGAATTTGTTGCAAGGGGCTGAAAACTAATCGAAACTGGTAAGGGTGACTGACTTCAGACACTACTGGATTCAGGGCTCAGGCAGACATTTATCACATAATCACACTAACGGGGTGACATGGTCAGATGTGATCACTCGGGGCTGCAGGGTAGGGAATAGACTGGGATGAGTGTGGAAGCTGGAAGGCCAGTTTCAAGGGGAGGCCATTGCAGTGGTCTGGACAGAAAAAGCATGGTGGCTTGAACTAAGCAGGTGTGAGGTTGGGAAGAAGTGAATGGATGTGGAAAACAGAGATGAGGAAAAGTGCAAACACTTGGTAGTGGAGGGTGGCATGTGCAGGGGTAAGGAAGACAGAGGTACCAAGAATAATTCTTAAGTTTCTGACTTCCCATATGGATGGCTGGCAGAGATAGGTTATTCTCTTACCTTAGCCAAGAGAGATGGGTATAAAAATTCTGACTTAGAAATGACGTTCCTTTTTTTCCCTGCATTGTTGCAATATAACTGACAAGTAAAACTGTAATATATTTAAAGCATACAGTGTGATGATTTGATACATGGATACTTTGTGAAAGGATCCCCATCACTGAGTTAATGAACACATTCATCACCTCATATTTACTTTTTTTTTTTTTTTTGGTGAGAACAACTTAAGTTGTACTCTCTTAGCAAATTTCAATTATACAATAGAGCATTATCAACTATAGTCACCATGTTGTATGTTAGATCCTCAGACCTGATTGCATCTCATAACTGAAAGTTTGTACATTTTTATCAGTGTCTCCCTATTTCCCCCACTCCAACCCCTGGCAACCACCATTCTACCCACTATGAGTTCAACTATTTTTAATTACAAAAATTTTTTTTGGATTCCACATATAAGTGAGATCATGCAATGCTTGTCATGTCTGGCTTATTCCACCTAGCAGAATGCTTTCCAGGTACATCCATGTGATAAATGGCAGGATTTTCTTCTTTTTTAAGGCTGAGTAATATTCTGTTTTATGTACACGCCACATTTTCTTAATCCATTCAGCTGTTGATGTGCATTTAGGTTGTTTCCATGTCTCAGCCATTGTGGATAATGCTGTAATGAACACAGGAAGTCAAATATCTCTTTGAGAGAGTGATTTCACTTTCTTCCAGTATATACCCAGAAGTAGGATTGCTGTTGGGGTGCCTGGCTGGCTCAGTCGTTAAGCATCTGCCTTCGGCTCAGGTCATGATCCCAGGGTCCTGGGATTAAGCCCCGCATTGGGCTCCCTGCTCGGTGGGAGGCCTGCTTCTCCCTCTCCCACTCCCCCTGCTTGTGTTCCCTCTCTCGCTGTGCCTCTCTCTGTGTCAAATAAATAAAATCTTAAAAAAAAAAAAAGAAGTAGGATTGCTGGATCGTAGGGTAGATCTATTTTTAATTTTTTGAGGAACCTCCATACTGATTCCCATGGTGACTGCACCAGTTTGCATTCCCACCAATGGCACCCCAAGGTTGTCTTTCTTCTGCATCCTCACCAACTCGTGTTATCTTCTGTTTCTTTTTTAAGATTTTATTTACTTATTTATTTATTTGATAGAGAGAGGCACAGAGAGAGAGGGAACACAGGCAGGGGGAGTGGGAGAGGGAGAAGCAAGCTTCCCGCCGAGCAGGGAGCCCGATGAGGGGCTCGATCCCAGGACCCTGGCATCACGACCTGAGCTGAAGGCAGACGCTTAATGACTGAGCCACCCAGGTGCCCCATCTGTTTCTTGATAACAACCATCCTAACAGGTGTGAGATGATATCTCACTATGGTTTTGGTTTGCATTTCCCCAATGATTAGTGATGTGGAGCACCTTTTCATATATCTGTCTTCTTTGGAAAAAAATGTCTATTCTGGTCCATTTTGTAATTGGGTTCTTTTTTTAATTAACTGATTAATTCTTATTTTTGCTACTAAGTTGTAGGAATTTCTTGTATATCTTGGATATTCCCTTATCCAGTAAGTGGTTTGCAAATATTTTTGCCCATTGTGTAAGATGTCTGTTCATTTTGTTGGTCATTAGAAAGGGGGGCAGTTTTGCTTTATTTTTTCAGGACCCCCCCCAGAGGAATGTGAGAGTCAGGGATGAGGAAAACGATGCTAAGACAGTGGTATGAGTCGTAGCAACAGCAGTAAGAGTGGGAGGCATTGCAGAACTGCTAGTGCTCAAGCACAGGATCTGCAGCCAGGCTACCTACCTGCATTCAAGTCTCAGCACGGTCTTTCACTAGGTACTTGACCTTGGGCAAGTGACTCATGTCTCCTGTTGCTCAGTTTCCTCATCTTGAAAGTGGAGTGGGGTGAAGTTGGCAATCTCAAAGAGTTGTCCTGAAGATTAAATGAGACAGTACATACGGAATGTCTAAACTGATAGGCGCATATAGTAAGTGCTCAATAAAGATGAGCTGTGGTCATTATTGTCATGCACACCTTCCTCCCAGATGATAGTGGAGGTCACCCTAGCTACTCAGTTTTCCTTGACCTTGATTTGGAAGGCTTTTGCATTTCTCTGCTGCTTGGAATTAGGAATAGCCATGGCCAAATGACTTACTTTGGCCACAAAGTATAAGTAGAAATGATATGTCACTTCTGGGTAAAAGCTTTATTTTATTTATTATTATTTTTAAAGATTTATTTATTTATTTATTTATTTATTTATTTATTTATTTATTTATTTATTTTAGAGACAGAGAAAGTGAGTGGAAGGAGAGGGACAAGTAGACTCTGTGCTGAGCATGGAGCCCAACACAGGGCCCGATCTCATAACACTGAGATCATGACCTGAGCCACAATCAAGAGTTGAACGTTTGTTTAATCAACTGAGTCACCCAGGTACCCCTGGGTGGAAGTTTTAAAGCCAGTACGTGATTTACCACATATGTCTTTCTCTCTGCCATGGTGACCCGCGAGATTTTGGATGTTGGCTGCTTTGTCAGCCTGGGACCAGAGTGAGGACACAAGAGGCTGAGTCCTCAGCTGACCTGTGATAAAAATAGACTGTGCATGAGAAACAGAGCTTTGCTGTTTTAAGGCCCTGAAACTGGGGCTTGTTTGTTACTGCAGCAAAATCCATTCTATCTTGACTGATACAGTGGTGGGCGCTAGAAACCGAACCATAGGAACCTTTTGTTCTTCAAATAAATATTTCAGAGGTTCACAGCTCCATCACATTTTACAATGATCCCATCATACAGATCCAGATAAAGACGAGGGGTGGTGGGGGAATAAAAAACTTCCTCTTCCTTTGGAGAGATTCTACTTAGCTTTGAAATACTCTGAAGTGGATTCTTACTGGAAAGAAAAAAAACTGGGCTTGATGGAAAGTACACAGCTTTCGTATATAATGAAAATGGAAGCGGGTATCACAGCACATGTGAAAAGGAAATCTGTGAAAACCACAGAGCGTTTTAAGAGGTTAAAGGTAAAAGCAAATGGGCTTATTATGTATCAGTTAAATAAACACGGGCTTCTTGAGCCAGAATGGGAGAATCTCTGGTCATCATCCAACTGTTCAGAGATGTATTTAAAATATAGCATTAGGTGCATGTGGAGGTTTAGCTTTTGTCACTCCCCCAAACAGAACATGTAAGAGCAGAGACTTACCTAGAGACTGGATGGAGAAATGGAGTTTTAGATGTCTCAGAAAATTGAAATAAAACCCAGGATTCCAGGAGGGTTTGTAGATCTTGAAAAACTTGGGGTTTCACCCTAATCATGATCTATGAGATTCTCCCCTCCAATTTCAGAAATGTATCTAATGCTTCAGGCATATTTACTACAGACCCTGGAAATGATGTTTTTGGGGGGTGAGACACTCCCAGTCCTCTTTCTTGACAGTAGGTATTTTGGGGTGTGTGATTAACATAGGAATTAATTTCTAGGTTTTTGTGGCTTGGTTGTTGATGTCATCTGGTAACAGAGTGGAACAGATTCACTCTGGGCACTCATATAGGCTTGGCTGTGTTTTGCGTGCCATGTCCGTGGGAATATGATTTCCTGGAGCCCATGTGTGCAAAGCCATGGCCTAAGGGACCATAACAATAAAGAGCACTGCTTTGGCAAGGGACAGACCCTAGTCTGTGTCTTCAGCTCCGCTTTGATGAACAAAGGTTTACATATCCTGTCTCTGCAACTAGATTCTTGAGGGTAGAAGCCACACAGACTTCGTGAGAAGGAAGATCCGACTTCAAATCCTGTTTTGGCCACTTCCTAGCAAAATGAACTTAACCCCACTGAATGTCAGCTTCCTTTTATGCAAAATGAAGAGGATGATGAAACCGACCTCCTGAGGTTTGTTGTGAGGATTCAATGAATGTAAGTCCCTTAGCTCAGTTTCTGATAAATAATAAGAGGAGAATATAATGTACTTCTAGATTCTATGTAAAACACGGGGAGATGCAAAGAGCCTTGGAATGCAAGTCCCAGCTTCAAACCCAGGTTTGGCCAAACCCAAGTTAGCTTGGAGGGGTCTCTCCAGTCTTACCTCGGTGATCTGTACAAAGGTGCTCTGTGGCCCCAGTCTTTGGTCCGCCCCCGCTTGAGTTTGTGGTATATATGTGATCATCTAGGCAATATCCCAAATATTCATCTATCTGCATAGCACGGGGATGGACCAGTTGGAACAGACGTTGGACAGATGGTGGCTGTAGCAAGTAGGATGGCCACTCTGAATATCTGCCCTGGGTGAAGGCATTCTGTAAGCATGAAGCACAGCCCAGATGCAAAGCATCCATCCCTGCTGTAGTTAATCCGTGGGTACAGTGAAGATGGACATGGTTTCCACAAATAATAAATATCTCATCATATCGTGGGTACCTCAGAAAGGGCTGGGTCAATCAGGACTCTCAGTTGAAGAGAATCCCAACTCAGTAGGATAAGTGGAAAGGAATTTGTAGGTGTAAGTGACTGAAAAAAAAAAAAAATCAGTTGATAGATTTGAATTTAGGTGTGTCTGCATCCAAGGGCTCAGATGATAGACTAGAAGCTTCGTTTTATACTGTTTACTCTTCATTCCTGCTTCCCTTTGCATGGGTTCCATTCTCAGGCGGGTTTATCCTTCCTATTAACCTGACAAGATGGCACTGACATTGCCAGGTTTATAGACTGCTCTCCCTGCTTGAAGTACACCAGAAAGGGAGCTCCTCTTTTCCCAGTAGACCCAAGAAAAGACCTAAAGTTATTTCTTTGACTGCCTATCAATTGTCACTTGCCCATCTCTGAACCAACCACTGTCTGTTGGGATGCATTGCTTTGCTTGGCAGTGTCTGCTTCCCATATGCACTGCAGAGACTAGGGTCTTTAACCACATGGATTGGCGGGGGGAGAGGTTCATTCCCACTGAAGGGGCAAGTAGATACGAACCAAGCTAAAACAGCAGCTGTCCATTACCATGGTGTCATGCAAAGGAGCTTGGGAACTACAAGATTGTACTGTCCTTCTCAGTCATGATCACTCCCCATTCACCATGAATACATGGCTCTCAGATGAAAACAAAGAGTGTTGTGTCTGAATTCCTTCCTCTAAGAATTCAGTTAGTCTGCAAGGCTCTGCTTTCACTCATAAAACATGAGAACATGGATTTGTCATCCCACTTCCTTCTTGCCCACAGAGGACAGCCTGGAGAAGATGCTTCAGGGGGAGGCGTCAGTGGGATGTGGTGGCTGATGTCATATGGGTTTGACATGCTCTTTAAGACTGTATTTGCAAAGTTTGGGAATCATAAAGGAAAGGAAAAACCACAACGTGATCATCCAGGCATTTCTTTCTTTCCTCTTATTTTTCCTCAAAGCTGTGGTACTTCGAGGGAAATTTAATCCTTATGTTTCTGTTTAATTTGTAGTATACTTAGGTCATCAAAATGGAGCCTATAAAGAGCCATTTGATGTCCAGGAAGAATTATGAGCTTGTATATAAGCATCTTAAAATGTATGTGTGCTCATGCATGTGTGTGTGAGTGAATGTGTGTATGTATGTTAGCACTTGAGATTTACCCCTTCAAAGCTCTGTGTTCCATTAGGTCTGAACTCATCAGAAAATGAAGTTCAAGCCTCAAAGCTAGATAGAAAGATGTATAGAGAGACTTAACTTCCTTTCTTTTTCAGAACTACGTATGGAGTAATAGAAGCATAATGCAGGCTTCTTCAGACCAATCAAGTGTTGGTGTCACTTTCAATGATAGTTTGCAGGTGGAGTTTTCTAGATTCATTGTCTGTATTTTCTCACCTCCCACCCTTAACTCTCTCTGGTCTGGCTTACATCCCACCTCTCCACCCATGCCCAGCTCCATACTGTCGTCCTTGAACACCTCCAATGGGCATGCTCATCATACGTGACCATCTAATGGATATTTTTCTTTCTCGGGTGACCTCTCAGCAGCATATGACACAAACAAATGCGCTCCCCTCTTAATACAACTCCTCACTTGGTTCGAGTAGTTTCAGGATTTCCCACTAATCTCCTGATTTACCCTCCCTGCTCCTCCGTCCCCTTGCCTTATCCTCCTCTTCAACCCAGCCATTAGATAGCGGAGGTCCTCTGGGCATATTCCCCATGTTCTCTCTCGAGGTGACTTCAGCCACTTCTGTGGATTCAATGCCATCTATGTGCTAGTGGTTCTCAAATTTCTGTCTCCCAGGCAGCTGCTTTGAGCTCCAGAGAATATAACCGGATGCCTCTGCGCATCTCCACGTGGGTATCTCAAAGGCATCGGAACCATAGCCTTTTTAGGGCTGAAGTCATCACCTTCAATTCCTATCCTCTCTGTTTGTTCCCTGGTGTCCCTTCCTTAGTGGAAGACGCATTCTAGAATCTCGTTCTTTTACCTGTCTTCCACCGCCATCTTAGTCCCAGTTACCACCATTTACCCCTGCATGGCCTCCTGTATGACTTCATGTCCACGGTGCCCCCGTCTGGTGCTCCCCTGCTCTGTAGGCACAGCTGTCTTTTTAAAGCACTAATGACATCTTGACAAGCTGTCGATGGCTTTCCATGGTGTTTAGGACAAAAATGAAGATCCTTCACAGTGTTTACCCTGCACGGGCTTGTGCCTGTCTATGTCCCTAGCTTTGTGACATAACAGACCCCCTTGGCATCCTGGGCTGCAGCCATTCTGGGTTCTTTTCCTTGAAAGTGCCCTTCTCCTCCTACACAGGCATTTCACACACGCTGTTCCATCTGTCTAGAATTTTCTCCCCCTCCTCTTCCATGTACCGAGGTAACTCTTATTCATCATTCTGACCTTAGTGTAAGGGTCACCATTCTGGGGAAATGTCCCTTGACCCTGTGTCCTATGGCAGATGACTTTGTTTTCTGTATCCATAAAATTGTCCTCTTTTCCCTTTGAACATTCATCTTGGCTTGAAATTGTATTTTAATAAACGTATATAAAATATATGATCTCATATAGGACAATACATTTATATTTGATATATTAAATTATATCCTGATTTAGTATTACATATATAGCATTTATTTCCATATATTACATATATATTTCTCATTAGACTTTGAGAACAGAAACCATGTTTGTCTCAGTCACCATTATATCTGCAGTATAGTACATTTTGGGACACTTAGTAGGTATTTCAGGTTAGTTGGGGTTTATCAGTCTGGGTGGCTTTGAAAATGCACCACTTGCGGGGCGCCTGGGTGGCTCAGTTGGTTAAGTAACTGCTTTCGGCTCAGGTCATGATCCTGGAGTCCCGGGATCGAGTCCCGCATTGGGCTCCCTGCTCGGCAGGGAGTCTGCTTCTCCCTCTGACCCTCCTCCCTCTCATGCTCTCTGTCTCTCATTCTCTCTCTCTCAAATAAATAAAAAAAAATCTTTAAAAAAAAAAAAAAAAGAAAATGCACCACTTGGATCTCCTGCTATGGGACATATTATGGACTGAAGCCACCAGCTGCCTTCCCTCTGAATCCACCACCACATTTGCATGGAGATCATGCTTCCACAGGATTGCCACAGCCAATAACAGCCCTTTCAAGGGAAAGTGATGAAGGTCTATTCCTGTGGGATGTGCAGCTCCTCTAATAGGCACCTTTGGTTTGAGGACTCGTCATTGGCCTGGCCAAAATATTTTGGAGCTGAGCTGCAGTCCGAGACTCTTCCTACCTCATTCTGCCTCCTTTGTTTTCTCCGTCGGTGTTGGACCTGCATCATAGTCTGAAGAATCTCCCTGCTTTTTCCTGCTCCCTCTCCTTCACTGTTCAGACATTTCCCTGGTGAATCTCCTGCTGGCCTACTCTTGTCATAGGGCCTACATTTTGGGGGGGACCCAAATGAACACAGCTGGTACCGAGAGTGATCCAAGAAAGCAGAAGGTAAGAAGGGGATTTGGGGTTGGCCTCTTCACAGCCCAGCAGACAAAGAGGACTTCCTCCCAAGTGGGATGAGGGTCGCTGATAGTCCCTGATGCCAAGGTGGCAGCCCAGTTGCTGAAGATTTCACATGTGGTGACCGAAGAAATCATACCAGTGGAGGGGACATCATTGTCAGGGCAATGGTTTAGAGATTGGAAAGATACGGAGGGGCAATGCTTTCTAGGACAGTGGAGATGGCTGGATATTGCTAAGTTCTGTTGATGTTCTAAAGAGGAATAATAGGAATCTGATGGCCAGTAACAAACAGTTGAAGGCTAAGTGTGAGAGTCTAGGAGCCCTTTTGGTACCTTACAAGGAGGACTATATTTCCTGCAGTGTTTGAGAGAAAACAGGTGGAGATCAGACTGAGAGTCGGGCAGAGTCGCAGAGCCCCAAAAAGTTTAAGTGCTCAGTCATGGCAAATCTTTTCCAATAATGCCAAGGTCATGGTTGGGAAGATCTAGGATTCTAACATACGGGATAACAACATCTAGGTGGATGTCCCTGAAGATTTGGGCTCTCTAGACTTTGAACCCCCAGAGCTTGAAGAGTTGGCTGACACCTTTCTAGGAAGTGCCCCAAATTTCCAGGCTGAAAGATGCTGCAGACATCTTGTCCTCCTTCGATGAACCACCCTCTCCTTCCCCAAACTTCTTCAAAATGGGGATGAAGCTGGGACCCTCATTTCACCTGCTCACCTACTATGGGGAGGTCTGGGGCTCAGAGGCCTGGGAAAATAGATGCCCCATCCTCACCCCAGCGGCTACCTCCTCTCCTGGATGTCAGGCCAATAATGAGGGTTAAGTCCCAGCATAACCTGGGGGGGGATAATGGAGGGAGAGCCCAAGCTTGGTTATGGGTGAGTAGGTGGGAAAAACAAAGAATCGGAAAGATTAGCTGATGTGTCGAAAGACATCGTAAGGTGTGTTAGGGTTGACTTTTACTTAAATATAAATCTCAAAGATGCGTCTTTCTTTTACCTGGTTAGTTGCTGTGCTAAAGGGTGACTCAGAGTTATAATACCAGCTGTCCTGGTCCTCATTGTCATCATTATCTAGTCATCGTTGGCACTAGAATGATAACTTACCTATTGAAAGAGCAGTCTGTATCAAGCCCTGTGATGAGCATTAGAACTCACTTCGTATTACAACAGCCCTTGGGTTGTATGTGAATACTGTGTCCAGTTTCAGAAATGGAAACTGGGATTAAGAGACAAAGCATTTGCCCAACCTCACCATGTTGACAGGCAGCAGAACGGAAGATGAAAATGAAAGTCTGCCCCTGGGGTTGGAATTCCTGCCCTCGATGCTGAAATTCTAATGAACCCACAATATTTTAGATACTCTGTTTTTAAATTAAACCTAGCAGGAGAAAAATGACTGAATACTTCTCCCACTCCACAAATACAAACATATCCAAGTACCTGTCAAACATTGGAAGTATAACCTGGACAGCCTCCCCAGCCATCTGGTTTGATGGGATGGGCCTACCAACACACTCCCATTGTTTTTGTTGGAGAAACTGAGTCTCGGGCCCCTTGAGGAGCCTGCGGGTGTTGCCAGGGCCATCACTCAGGCCTGAGGCGTCTCTGTCAGGGTTTTATTGAGCAGAGCTGCCTGCCGCCATATGCATTTAAATAATGAACAAGGATCAATACCTGTCTCTGTTCTTCTTGTCCACATTCCCTTGATGATGGCCCAGGAACAGGAGGCCAGATTCCCCACGAAGCTTCAGCCTGCAGTAGAAGCTCATTATAGCCTCGCTGGAGCTAAATTTTCCTCATCAAGAACCACGAGAGACATTGAAAGGGATGATAGGAGAGGTCAGAGGGAATTCACCAGGATCTAAATCTTGAATGCTGGTGAAATGTGGCTACATTTCCATAAACAGACACCCATCCATCAATAAATGTTTATTCGATAGTCAACACCAACACAGTTATGAGGCAGGATAGCCCAGTAGTTAAAAGTGTGCTCTGCATCCAGGTAGATCTGAGGTCAAATTCCATTTCTGCCATTTACTTACTGTGGGAATTTGGGCAGGTCCTTTTGCTTCCCACCCTTACTTACCCCCTCCCTTCGTTCTTTGCGAATTTATGTAGGTATAATACAGGAAAAGTAGAGTGCTTATAGTGCATTAATATTCAGTGATTATGGGTAGATATGTATGTAATGTATATATCAGTAATATATATATCACATTTGTGTGTGTGTGCATGTGTGTGTGTAACCACCACCCAGATCAGGAGATAGCCCCCATAGTGTTCCCTCATGTTGCTCTTGGATCTATACTCCCACCAAAAGACAGTCATTACTCTGACTTCCATCTTCCATTGGTTAATTTTGTATGTCTTTGGAATCAGCATGGGATTGTACGGAAGAGACTCTTCTGTGTGTGGCTCATTTCACTCAATATAATATCTATGAGGTTCATCTGTGTTGCTGTGTGTGTAGGAGTAGTTCATTTCTTATTTTGACCAGGTATTCCATTGTATGACTATAACACCATGTACTCATCCATGCTTCTCTTGATACGTATTTGTATGATCCTGAGTGTTCGGCTATTGTAAATGAACATGTTAGGAACGTTCCTGTGCTTATTTTCTTATGACCTGTGCTGTCACTTCTCTGGGGAGCACAGCTAGGAGTGGAGTTGATGGGCCATTTTGCTTCTGTGTTTGGAGCTTCAGTTTCCTTATTTAATCTGCTTGGATTAAATGAGGTCCATAGTCTAACATGTATTAATCACTCCATAATTGTAAGAGTTATTCTAGTTATGTGTTTTCATGCTACAAGCTTAGAGAATGCTGTTTTGACCTAACCTTTTCTCAGAAGTGGTGCCGACTCTTCAATCCAGGACCCAGTGTGACTGTGACATTGGGTTGAGCAGCCAGATGTTTGTGTGGGCTCTGCATGGAAAGTTGAGGTGCGGCACCCACTTCTCACCTGCCCAAGTCACCAGTGGGTTCCTCCCACCCAGACTCCCTAAGGGAGCACTTCTTCACCATTGGCTTTACTTTGTCAGACCACAGAGAAAGCCAGTGCTTCGCTGCCTCCTGTCAGCCACCTGGGGCACAGACCGTGATCTTCAAAGATGAGCTCTCTTTATAGCTTCGTTTTCCTTTTTGAAATCACTGCCCTAAAACAGTATCTAGATTAGCCAAGTGAGATTCTAAAAGAACCAAGACACAAACGCCAAAGGAATTTAGGGTGTCCCCTTGGCTTCAAAAGTGGGGCTGAGCTAAGAACAGGGCACATGAGAGTCCCTGGGACCCTGCCTCCACTCCTGGCCATGGCCATGCCCTTGAATCTACATGAGCAGAAACTTGGGCGGACCTAAACAGATTGTGGTTGGAGTCAGAAGACAGCCTCGGAGATGTAATAAATCAAGGCCGATTGTAAAGGTGCTTTGTGTTCTAGGATGTTGAAACATCTCTCTCCGCCTAATGGAGCCTTCCCCAAGGCGCTATTAACTGTAGGCATAGGTTAACATGAAGAACCACTCTCTGCCCCATCCCTTTTTCCTTCTGCAAATAATGGGATGATGTTTCATCTCCAAAAATAGCCTGTTGGGCTTGGAACATGTTCCCTTCCCCTCCTAGGGCTCCACGGGATTATTGGATTATGAAGCAAAGGGCTTTTTCAGTCTTGCTGGCATGGCTGCCTGGTGTCAGAGGGCAGAAAGCCAACGTTAACTGAAGTGCATGGACTCTTTCAGCTTTAATAATACCAGACACCAAAGTTCCAAGCACTGTGCTGGTTGCTTTCATGGTCTCAACTAATTCTTACAGTGACCTTATTATAAAATCAAATCTCCCTCTCCCCTTTTCATTTTGACATGAAGGAGCCGGCAGGTCATCATCTTGGACCGTGCAGTAGGGAGGTAGCGGAGCTGAGGAGAGAATCCCATGGCCCACACCTTTAATCGGGAAAATATGTCATTTGCAAATGGCGGTTACCACTGCTGAAGTTTAGATTTGGGATTCCTGAGATTTTTCCACTGACATCTACTTATTTTTCTAAAAAGAAATCTACTTAGCTTTAGTTTGAGAATTTTATTGTTCCCCTTACATCTAAGTCAGTGCCCAACGAAATTGAACCTTGGTAATTGTGGCCAAACCAACCTTCATCTGGCAGTCTGCAAAAGAAAATGATGCTCACCCAGCCTGCTTTGTGTGTTCCTTCCCAGATGAAGAATTTACCTTTTCCCCTGATTTCCCACTTGCCTCGAAGGTGATGGTAGACATCTGTTACTTTTCTTGACGATCCTGCCTTCTGGACAGCTCTTCTCTGCCCCATGTAGGGAAGGGCTTTCATAATACTGAATGTTTTCCAGAGATGTTTTTTTTTTAGACGTAAATAAGACAACTTTTATTACCAAAAAGGTATTTGCACGTTGTTGTAGCAATATTGTGTCTATTTAGAAAATGGAATTCTCCAAAAGCAAAGTAAAATAGATTCTTCAGGTGACCCAAAATGAAAACCACTATTTCCATGTTTCATTAAATCAAACTATAAAACACAATTAAAAATATTTTACATTAAAATCTTGGCTTTGTATGCCTTTTGGAAGGTTAATACCTGGGGGTGGAAATTACTAGTGATTTCTGGTTTTATTTCTCAAAACATTAAACCATGTAATACATATAAAAATAGATTTGTAAACACATTTGTGTCCAGAAGTCACTCTATTCCACAGTATATTAGAACACATTGACATTTTTCATACCATATTCTTTTATCTGAAATTTCCAGTATATTAAGCTCATAAAAGACTTCAAAGACTCCTTCCCTATTCGGCCTGGCTATTTAGGGCATCTCCATCTCCTTGGATGTGGTGGATTGATTGAGGGCGAACACGTGAGTCCTTTGCTGAGATCAGGGGGTATGCTGGGAGGCAGTGGGTTTTGCAGTGGGTTTCCCTCCTTCAGAAATTATGAGCTTCTCTGGGAATAATCTAAGCCTGGTATTGTTGAGAGCCATTTTTGGTTTTATGTCAATTAGGCCCAGAAGAAATGTGGAAGCAATGGGGAGGAAAGAAGATATGGGAGCTAGACAGACAGACAGAGACAGAAAAAGACAGAAAGGAATCTAAGGACATATTCTAATAGAACTTTAGATTCAGCTATGCCTAAAGCTTCTTTCTTGGGGCACCACAGGGATGTGCCACTCAGGTTTCCCTGCTGTGAGTATCATGGTTGGAAGCCTCAAACGTTCGCAACTTAGGATCTGCCAGTGTTTGCTTGGAAGCCACATTGTCCCTGGGCTGCTCCAGCCAATGGCTAAGCATGGTGGGGGTCCCAGAGCAGGGCCATTTCTCTTCACTTGGGGGCTTCCATTGGCCTCACTGAAGCTTGTTGGAACTACCCTACCATCTGAGGGTCTTTCTACCCAATCCTGTTTCCTTCCCTCTCTCTTCTCCCGGGTACCAGACCAGTGTGTCACAGTCGAAGGCTCTCCCTGGTCTACACCTTTGTCCTTCACAGGTGTCTCCCTAGTAGATCTCCTACTGTCTAATTCTGTCTTGGCTTCTGCTTCCTGTAGGAACTGGGTGAACACACTACTCCAGTGCATTCCATTTTTGCTTAAGCTCATTTGAATTGGCTCTCTGTCGTTTGCAACCCAAAGAATCCTATTACAGAAGTGGGATCTAGTATGTAAAGCTGCTTGGAAAGCCATAGGTCCTGCAGAGCTATTGGTCATGGTTACTATGATTCTCAAGATTGTCTACTGAGAGTCACATAACTAGAGGTTAAGAGTAACTCTTCTGCAGGGAGGTCTGTGTTTCCGAAGGAACGCCTTGAAGGTGGACAAGCTGTGGAGGGTAATGAGATGGTGGATGGGGCTCCACACAGAGTTCTCTATTCTCTGGGACTGTCTAACAGTTGATGTTGAAATCCAAGTCTCTCATTCTGTGTCTATCCTGGACTTGAAATCCTAGTTTTTTGGCCATTGGGGCTTGGATATCTCTCAGCCACTGGGAGCTCTACTGGTCTAAAGGGGCAGCATATTATTCTTCCCCAGCCCTCTATTTTTCCCTTATGTAACGCTCCAGCTTAAGGAATGCCCTACAATGAATCCAGGAGTTTAGGACAAAAATCTGGGAATCATTCTTGATTCCTTCCTCTCTTTCCTCCCCATTCCATCAATCGCAATTTCCCCTCTATGAAAAGACTCATTACCTTCTTTCCTGCCCTCTAAGTAAGGCACAAAATGCATTAGCCTGTGCCTGCCCCATGGAAGTTACTCCCAAACATTAACTGTTCATTTCCATTCCCATTACCCCCAAATCTGGCATCATATTAGACTTTCATAAGTCAATAATCAGCTTTTAAAAAAATTACTAAGAGATTGTTTATTTTAATGAAATTCAGAAGGTGGCTTCTCCTATTTTCTTTCAGGAAGAGACCCCCTCGTACCCAGAATGAAAGCAACAATGCTTGGAGAAAAATCAACTTCACATGTCCAAGCAATGCTTCGTCAACCTTGGAATGTCACAAATGATGTTTCTAAAACTCACTGGGAGATTGGCATCGGGTTGTCGACTGTGTCTTTTGCCAAATTAAGTAATATTTTAAACATCGCTGTCTGCAATAGCCATCAGTTTGTAAATGCACACCTTGATCAAAACTGTGACTCAAAAGTTTCAGTCCTGAGGTGAGCTGGAAGCCAAACTTCCAGCCCTCTTCCTTCCCCACCCCACTCCAGCTCGGTGCCACGCGGATCGCTTAACCTCCCGTCCCCTCTGTCCCTCCCCTTTCCCATCTTCCTTCCTGGTGATGGTGTTTCCCTCCCTTTCTCTGATCCAGTGTCAGAAAGGCCCCCTCCCACCCTCTCCTCCGTCTGTCCAGCAAATGGAGGCCTGTCCTCCAGAGGCCAAGGAGTGGTGGACACCGGGCCTCTGAATGGCCTGAAACCTTTTAGTTGGCAGGAGAAGGAGAGAAAAGCCTGGTGGGCATTGGCCACCCGTGTTCCATGCAAAAGAGAGAATCTTTGCAAAACAGTAAGTATAGAAAGAACAGAATCTTGGAATAAAGGCCAGTCCTTGATATTGACTATATTTCCCTCTATGAATGACTAGTGACATTTTCCTTCCTTTGCAGTTTGTCACTGACTGGTGCAAACTTAAGGGTCGTCTAGTTATCTCGTCCAGGTGATCCCTGCCTCTCTTTCCAGGCACACTGAACCCCTAGCAAGTGAAACCCTTTCAAAGCCGCTGAATGATCTGCCTCTTTGTGGGAGGCCCGGAGGGAAGCAGCTCAAACTCGGTCTGTCTCACCTTCTTTTCCATCAGTCACCCGTGCTAGAGCTCTGGGAGGAGCCCAGAGAATAGGATAGAGAACTCTGTGTGGAGCCCCATCCACCATCTCATTACCCTCCACAGGTCAGTGCCATGCTTACGGCAACCCTATAGGCGAATGAGAAGTCCACTTCTCGGATGGGTTTTCTTTCTGACCCAAAGACAGAAAAACAAATCTAGAAGAAATACAACAAGAAGCAGGACTGGATCCCTTGAATCTGTTTGGACTTGTCGGCTCACCAGAGTTACACTGTGAGTTCAGGTCTCCTCTGCCACACCAAACAGGGTCACTTCCTCTGCCACCTTCCTTTTGGGAGTGGACATCTCAAATGAGGTGACTGTCCTTCGTGCAGCTGGTGATGCTGTAATTCACAGCATTTTCTTTTTACGATGAAAATGGCATCTTCGTTTTCAACTTGCCAAATTTCTTATTTTCTCTGGAATCAACTTCTGTCATGCCGACTCTGAGACGGTGAGTTGCCACCGTGCATCTAATAAAAGTGCTCAGTGTGAGTGTGTAGACAATATGGCTCCATACGTAGTGACCCGGGGTTTACTAAGGTGATGATACACTCACGGAGATCCTAACGGCGGCCCCTGTACGTGCATGATGGCAACTCACGCTCATGACGCACGTGAAGGCAGGCATCATGATCATATGCCACAGATAAGGAAACTGAGGATCAGAGAGGTTTAGGTTCTTTTTTTTTTTTTTAAAGATTTTATTCATTTATTTGGGAGAGAGAGAATGAGAGAGAGAGAACACATGAGAGGGGATAGGGTCAGAGGACGAAGCAGACTCCCTGCCGAGCAGGGAGCCCGATGCGGGACTCGATCCCGGGACTCCAGGATCATGACCTGAGCCGAAGGCAGTCGCTTAACCAACTGAGCCACCCAGGCGCCCCAGAGAGGTTTAGGTTCTTTCCCAGGGGCACTCAGCTGGTAAGTGGCAGAGCCAGGTCCAAACCCCATGCTTGCCTGGACCCTCAGACCCGTGTGCTTTCCGCAGACACCATGATGTGACTGTCCTTCCAAGCGACGTCTGTTACCTCTTCTTGTCTTTAACTTAGGTCTGGCTTGACTAGGACTCTGGCCCAGGTGAAGCTGTGTGTTGGAGGGGAAGCTCCCGACTTTAGTGGGTTGCATATGGGGTCTTTGAGTTTCATCCCCAGGATGTTTGCTTATGCATCCAACTGCGCTTCTCCTCAACTAAACTCTTCCTTGTCTCCAAAATTTAGATTTTGTTCAGGGAAGGCCTTCAGGGCTGGTGGTGGTGATGGTGGTGGCGGTATGAGTTGTACCCATAATCTCCCCACTTTGCAGATGAGAAGATTGAGGCACTCAGTGTTTGCCCAGGCAGTGAGGGGAAGATGCAGGATTTGTACTTGAGGTGCTAACTTCAGAATCCATGTGCTTGGGCAGGGATTGGGGTGGTGAGAAGGCTGTAGAGAGAGGATTGGTGGTAAGGGGCGGGGGTGCCGCTGGTGGGAGATCTTCCCTGCTTCCAAAGGTTGCCCTTGATGGTGTGTGTGTGTGTGTGTTGTGTGTGTGTGTGTGTGTGTGTGTGTGAGGGAGATTCTGGGCTAACCCCGCTGCATGAGCAGGGATGTTTATAGAGGGGACGTGTCCTCCACACCCAGGAGGATGTGCTCCTGACACCCTTTGGGCTCCAAGAACCCAGTTCCAAATATATCAGCAACTTCAAAAGGAAAAACAAAAACAAAAACAGTTCGTGCTTAGTCTCTTAGGAAACAACAACAACAACAATAACAACACACGCAACAAGAAACCTCTCCTATCCATCTGTAACCAAATATATTTTGTGCTTGGTTTCCTTGGGCGGCCTTCTCTTAACAGCCTCTAATTCTAGAGACAAAAAACATAAAACAATTTAAGGCATTGGCACACTCAGCTCGGCAAGGCAGTCTGGTCCCGGGGGAGTGTTGTTGGCCCAGGCCTTCCGAGGCTGGCTCAGCTGGAGGCTGGGAGGCTCACGGGACGAAGGAAGGTTTTTTGCTTATGCTGTTCCCTGCGTGCTGAACTGAGATGTAGTTGAGGGAAGTGCGCTGGCCTGATGATTATCCAGTGGATAATTACAGCCAGTTGTGGAGGGAAGGCTGTGCAGAGCCCCAGTGGTCTCCACGCCCGCTGGGAAGCGCCCTCCCCCGGCGATGGATTTATGGTGGGCCACGCACAGCGGGATGTATGTTTTGGCTTATGCGTTGGAGAGGGCACAGCTTCTCCCTCTTCCTTGGCCTCTTTCTCTCTCTTTCTTTAATCTCGACTTCAGAAGGCAAGGAGTTGGTCGTTAATTCATTTGGATTTGGAATCTGGGCTTTTTCCTTTGAGAGAGGCAGGAGCCATGAGGATTTTCATGTCCAGTATACTGTGTTCAGTTAATATTTACTGAGTGAAATGAATGCATCCCTAAATGAGTGTTAATATAAGCCAATATTTACTGAGCACTTCCGGTATGCCAAAGCCCCATTATAAATACCGTGCATGTATTGTGCAATGGATTCCCATTATTACCCGCATTTTACAAATAAGGAAACCGAGGCACAGGGAGATCACACAGCTGGAGTGGCGGAGTGGGTTTGCAGGCCCAGGAAGCCAACCACAACACTGTACTGTGGATGGATGGATAGAAGCTTGACATCAGGATAATCGATGGATGACTTTGGGAGAAATTCAAGCCAATCCCACCTGCTTTCAGGGGCTGAGAGAAGCATCTAAAGGAGCCCAGGTTTAAGCAGCAAATTTGTGGCAAAACCAGGTTTTCTGACATACCTGCCAGAGTTCCTGCAACCTCTCCCTGTGCCTTCCAGAAGTCTCTAAGCCTTAGAAGACTGAATTTTCACCAGGCCTGGGGGCCCCAAGGGAAGCAGAAACACACACCTGACCCCCAAGGAGGGTGGCCGACCATCCCCGTTGGCCTGGGACTGAGAGGTTTTCCAGAACATGCTAAAACCGGGAGGGCACTTGGGAACTTGGGGCAAGTTGGTCCCCCCATGTTTGTGTTTATGGAAAACTCTCGCCAGTAAATAATGCCTGTGTGAGCCCATGTAATGTAAAGCCTTTCGGGAATGCCACCCAGTGTAGGGGCGGGAGGAGGCTGGGCTCTGGTGTCAGACAGACCTGGTGTGGGATCTTACCTGCACCACTGCCTTATCAGCAAATGGCCTTGGGCAACTTACTGACCTCTCTGAACCTCAGTATCTTTTTCTGTGAAATCGGGGTGATGCTTAAATCTACCTCAGGGGGTTGTGGTGGAGTTGGAATGGGACAATAAAATATAAGATCAGCCACTCAATAAGTATGCTGTATACTGTATAAGTTATCCCCCAGGACACGTGGAATCAAGCCCCCAACTGGGGCTCTCACCATGTAATTCTAGTTACACATCACTCTAAAGTGATGCCCAGCTTGCTGCCAGCCCATCTTACCACTCATGCTCTTCTCTGTTCCTCGCAGACTCAAATGCACACGGGGCCGGGAATGAACTGAACCCCCTATGCTCAGATTATCCCCATGGGGTATTGAGTCCCCCAACAGCCCCATGGAGGAGTGATGATTCGTACCCCCGTTTTTCAGATAAATAAACTGAGACCCAGGAAGCTAAAGAGGTCTGCCCAGGGTCACTCATGTCATAAGTGGTAGAGGCAAGATTTGAACCCGGGCAGCAGTCTGCCTCTGGGCCCTTGACCACGAGACTGCTTGCCTTTTCCTGACTGCCTTGAATCCTTACTTAACTCATTCCCTCTTATTTTGCATTTCGGTATTTTTTCATTGTTCTCAGTTTTTAAAATTTTATTTTACGTCTCCTGAAACAACACTGGGTTTAGATATCCAGTAACCTGTGGTCTAAACCAGGGTTTCTCAGCCTTGGCTCTCTGGGCATTTTGGGGTAGGTGACTCTCTGCTGTGGGGGCTGGTGTGGGGGGCCCAGCCCGGGCACTGTAGGATGGTGAGTGGCGTCCCTGGCGTCCACCCACTAGGAGCCAGCAGCGCCCTCCCCCTGCCATGACTGTATTTTGGGAGGAACAAAATTGCTCCCAGTTGAGAATCATTGCTTATGCTGTTCCCTGAGTGTCAAGCTGAGATGTAGTTGAGGGAAGTGGGCTGGCAGAACCGGTGGTCCACACCTCTGTATTTTGATGTGATCATTTCCTGGATCGCAGTGTGTGTGCGCTGTTTTTTTTTTTTTAAAGGTTCTTGATACATAATGCCAAACTGTCTTCCACAAGGTCATGCCTGTTCATAAGGCTGCCTGCTGTGCAGGAGAAGGCTGTTTCTGCCATGGGCGCCAATGACCACTGATTCCCTTCTTAGGGAATCCTTGAGAAGTACTTACAGACTTCTGGGCATGTAGAACGGAGAAACCCTAGTGATGGCCCAAAGCCACCACTTCCAATAGGGGAATCTGCCCCTTCCAGAAGGGGCCGTAACTTGCCCCAGGTCACGCAGGGGATGAGCAGTCCAGTTGGAGCTCCTTGAGCATTGGTGAAGAGTACTTTGTAACCGTGAGCTGGCATCCCAGGCAGTGGCCTCCTCAGTCGTTCCAAATGCGATGGTTTCATTGGGGCAAATGTTATTTCCAGGATTTTCCTCCCAGGTGGTGTGGGATTCTATAAAAAAATTTTTTTATTGTGCTGGCTGTGGATAAAGGCAGTGCTTTGGTGGTGAGGCAGGGAGTGAGTTGAGGAGCCGGTAAAAGTTTATGGGCTTGCAGCCTGCCACGGACTGGGTTTATTGTCCTTTGTAAATTCTCTGCCGTTTTTCCCCCTTTGAAGTCAGGAGCAATGGAGTCAGCGGCCTAATTGATACAGGATGGGAAGAGGTTTGGTGATGCTCACAAGAGATAGGGCTGGCGTGTTCCTGCAACTGTCCGCCTTTCGGTTCATGAGCTCCTCAAAGGGGAAGGATCTGTGGACCCAACTCCACTTAGAATAAGCTCAAGCGCCTTCCTAGGGCCTTCATGCCCCAGCCTGCATCTACCTCTTGGACTTCGTCTCCCTCTTCTCCTCTTGGGCTCACCATGCTGCCACCACAACTGCCATCTTTGTTTGCCTTGCCTGTATCCTATCTGTTCCTACCTCAGGGCCTTTGCATCTGCTGTTTCCCTCTGCCTGGGACTCCCTTTCTCCAGTGCTCCCACAGCTGACTCTTCTGATTTTTTAAGGCTTCTGCTCATACACCACCACCTCAGAGAGGCCTTCCTTTAAGGCACACCCCAGTCAGAATGTATCGTATGGAGTTAATTGGTCTCCTTTTTACACTCACTATGTGAAATGTCCTTATGTGTTTACTTGTGCGTGACATGGTCTCTCTCCTGAGGATGGGGACCTTGCCTGTCTGGTTTGCAGACTTACTTCTGGTAGCTGGAACAATGACCACATATCAGCTACTTGTCAGCTGGTAGCTCAGGAGGGACTACTCCGTGTAAGACTGGGGACATAATCAAAGCAGGGAAATAAAATATGGCCCATAAAATACCCACAAGAAAACAAATACAGGTGGTGTTGAATGCAGGAGGTGCTATGACAGTTCTGCGGAGGGACCTGGGGACCCTGGGGTGTTTCCCTGCAGGAGATGGCATTTGAACGGGACCTTCCAGAATGGAATTCCAGAATTCCAGAGGTTACATGGGTGAGAAGGAGTGGGGGAAGCATTTCAGGCCAGGGATTGGCTGGGGTCCCAGGGAAAGGCTGCGGTTTGCTCTGGAGACTGACGCACAGCTGTCTGGTCAAGGAGACAGTGGGTGACACGTGACACTCTGTATGTGTGTTGGACGGGTTTGGGGACTTGAGTCTCACGGGAGGATTTGAATGGTGCATAATGAGGGATTTAAGAGCACGAGCATCTGGAGTTAGATGGAACCGAGGTTTCAATCTGTGTCCTTGGCCAAGTTACTTATCCTCTCTGGGGCTCACTTTCCTCATCTGGAAAATGGGGCTAAGTCATAGATAATACCTCATAGAGGTTCTATAAGGATTCGATGAGTAATACACATAAAATGCTTAGAATGGGATGAATAGGGCCAAAAAATGTTAGTGATCAGAGTTAAATCAACAATATTACCTAAATTAATAGGGTATTATAACTACCACCACCATAACTACAGATCTGTGTAGTAGGTGGTGAGCTCCCCATTTTACAGATGGAAAAACTGAGGGCAAAAGAAACCAGTGGTTTGCTCAAGGTCCCAGGCTTGTTAAATGGCAGGGATTTGAACTTCCTGTCCCTCCCCTTCTCCCTGTCTCCATCTGGACTCTTTTGCCTGCAGCTCCGGACCTTGCCTCTCATGGAGTTCTGTCTATACTCCTGGCATGGCCATCCCCAATCGACACTTCACCTTGCCCAGATACTCCTCCATTTGGAAGGTGACCTGTGACTTTTATATCTCTCTTGGCAATGCCCCAACCCCTTCCCCATTCCTTTGGGAGATTTCGGGAGTGACTCTATGTTCCTTTTGTGCTACTTTGTGGCCCAGCATTGGGCTCTTCCCATCCCCTGTAGGATGCAGCTCATCACTCCCCATGGCCTGGATCCACTCACCTTCCTAGCTCATCTCTTGCCATTCTTACCAGGTCCCTCCATGCCCCTCGCCCTTTCTCACCTCTGTGCCTTTGCTCACGCCCTGCCCAGGGACTGGTTAACCCCACCCTGCTCTTTGCCTGGCCACCTACTAATCGCTCTTTAGGACTCAGCCCCACACAGGGCTGCCTTCCAGACAGAGCTTAATTCTGGCCTCGGGCTCCCCCAGCACAGGACTCATGCACTCTGCTGACACCGTGGACCCACGAGTCTTTATCGGAGCCCAAGACAGGGACAAGACCTTAGTGGTCTATTTCGGAATCCTCCATACTTAGCCTTGTATCCGTTACAGAGTAGGAACTCGGGTTGTCTGTAAACAAGTGAATGAATGAATGAACACATGAATGAATTGATAATAATCCCCCCAAAGCCACTCAAAGACTATGAACTTAGGAAAAATCAAGATCTGTGCCTCGCTCCGGGTTCGCTGAGGCTCCGCAGTGCTTGGCACATTCCCTGAAGGTAGACATGGCCGCAAGGAGATGCTGGTAACAAAAAGGCTCCCAAGATCATCCAGAACAGTGAGGTCCTCAAAAGGCTCCTTTTTTCTCCCTTGTGCACATAGGGTAATTGTTGAATGAATTATTGAATGTATGCATGGATGAGGACAGCCATACATTAGAACGGTGGGCTCCTCCAGTCAAGAGACCGGTGTGTGATCCATCTTGTATGCCCGGCTCCCAGGTACGCAGTCCTGGGGTCCTCGGATTCCAGGAGTGAGGAAAACTGCCGTCAGCCCCTGCACAGATCAAGCCACACCCGGAGCCTGAGCATCAGAGGGAACACAACTGCCCTTCAGACTCCATGGGCAGAGTTTTTTCTGCCTTTGCAAAGTTCTTTTCACTCCTGTGGTCTGAAGCCAGTTCCTTAACATTGTGTAAACATGGTTTTGTGCGGTTGAAAATGTATTTTAAAAATGTCACTAATTACCCCATGGCCTGTAACCATTTTTTCAGGGCCGTAATTGGCCTGTCACGTAAATACCTAATTAGGGGTCTTGGAAAATGGGGCGGATAGGAGGACGCGGTGTCCCGAGACCTCCTGGCTACTTCTCCCTCTCCAGGCCTGGGGGAGACACTGGGGTCCCCTGCGTCAGTGGCTGGCGGAGGAGGGACATTCTCAGGCTGCACCAGGGGCTGCGGCGCTGTGGCACCCTGGACGGGGCTGGGGCCGGCACGCATCCGCACGCAGGGAATTCTCAAGCTACCAAGCTTAATGGGAACCAACTGCCCCAACCCCTCCTCCACCCTCCATGCCCAGAGAATGTGCTTATTTCAACTCAAATGACTCACAGATGTGTCTCTGGCTCCCCACTTTCCTTTTCTCCCCAAATAGCCCCGCTTGCTAGGGTTCTGCCCTTACTGTAAGAACGTCTCCTTTGCGAGTCACGGCAGTCCCCAGGGAGATAGGCAAGCTCCCAGGTGCACCCATTGTCAAGGATTCAGCACAACACGCCCCACACGCCACGCTTTCTTCCCCACTGACGCCTCAAAGGACAGGGATGATATTTTGTTTGTGCTGGGTAAAAACAGCTTTTCATCCCAGACACGATTTTGGGCACCAACTTTTATCTGCCTCCTCGGAGATTTCTTTTTATGACTTCCCATCCGTGTGCAGAGGGCAGAAGTAGATCGATTGCATCTGGTCAGACAGTAGCCATTATTTCAGAGATGTGGCAGAAAAATGAGCAATGTCCACGTCCCTTGAGCTTGTTCCCGCTTCAAAGCTTTTCCCTGTAACCAGACCCCTGGCTCGGCGGTGGGGTGATTTTCAGGAGCCGGGGTTGCCCAGGCCTGTGAAGGGCTGGGCCCAACAGATCCGAGCCACGCTGATGTGAGCAGCAGACGCTCTGCTTCATCTCCTCGAGGTCATTCTCTGGGCACTTGAGATGATCTGCTCTTCCTTGTCCTTGTCTGTTCTCTGAGAGGCCAGAGCAGGGGCCTGGGTGACAGCAAGAAGTAGTCAGGGTCCGGATTAGAAGATGCTCCCTGGTTGTAAGGGTGGGGTGGTACCAGTTACCAAGTGCCCATAAACTTGGAGGCTTGCAAAGGGGTAGGGGGGAAAAGCATTAAATGAGAGTCCTGCCTCTACCTATGAGTTGGGTGAGCTTGGTCCAACCTTTTATCCTTCTGAGCCTCAGTGTTCTTTTTTTTTTTTTTTTTTTTTAAGATTTTATTTATTTGACAGAGAGACACAGCGAGAGAGGGAACACAAGCAGGGGGAGTGGGAGAGGGAGAAGCAGGCTTCCCGTAGAGCAGGGAGCCCAATGCGGGGCTCGATCCCAGGACCCTGGGACCATGACCTGAGCCGAAGGCAGACGCTTAATGACTGAGCCACCCAGGTGCCCCCTGAGCCTCAGTGTTCTTATCTAGAAAATGGGTATGATAATGGACCAGCTGGGCAGTCGGTGGAAGGATGGAAGGAGACCAGGGTCTAGCTCCAAGGTGAGTGTTCCACGAGTGGTCATGAAGACTTCCTGGTCTGTCTTCTCATCTGTAAAATGGGGAAATAGCACCAACTTCGTTGGATGGCGAAGAGTTTAAATGATTTGTGTGTAAAGCACTTAGCATAGTGCCTCACATACTCCTAGTGGTCAATGGATGTTAATCATTACTTTGACAACTCTTCCTCTGCTATTACCATCTTCTCGCTTAAGTATTTTGACCATGAGCAGGCTCGGAAATTGCTGCACAGGGGAATTAAGTGACTTGCTCAAGGTGGTGCAGCCAGGAAGTGGCAGAGCTGGGACTGGAATCCAGGGCCACATGATTTTGAGTCAGTGGTCCCTGCTTGGCCCTGTCATCCTGCCTGCATTCACATAGAAGGGGCTGAGGCTGTGAGCAAGCGATAGTCACGAAGGAAGTTTCCAGGGGCTCAGTCACAAGAAAAGAGACAAAATGCACAAAGAAAGAGCACCATTCCTGGAAATATTAGGGGTGTGAAGATTCTGTCGGGCCGGGAGGGTGATATATGCAAGGGCAAGGAGGAAAGAGACACGTGGGAGAAAGAACACACGTATTTTTGTTTATTGCACTGAAAAGAAGCCAAAATGATGAATTCATGCTTCTGATATTTACATTTTTTTGTGGACATTTCTTTTGTTTCCACAATGATAAAATAACTTCTAAGGTAAGCGACGTGTCGACATTTTTCATTATAGTGCCAATAAAAAACATCTTGCGGATTATCTGATTATCTCTCCTTGGATGTCTTTAAAAGAGGCTTTTCTCATGGCAGGAGAATACTATTTGTTTAGTAAATGAGGAATTGATTGGGTGTGATTTTTTTAATCATCAGATTAGCACATAATTTTAACAAAAATTTGGGAATTCAGAAAATTAGAGGAAATCTTTAAAAATAACTCACAATTCTCGTATCCAAACATAACCACTCTTAACATTTTAGTGTGTTTTTGTTTGAGCTTTTTTCTCCAATAGTTAAAAAACCCACATGATTTTAATAATACTATATAAAGGTAATATTGCCTCCTGTCTTTTCCTGTAGTATCTTCACATGGCCATTTCCATATTATTGCGTAGGTTTTCCTGAACCAGTGTGTAGTAACTCAGCAAAGGTGGGATGCACCGAAGTAAATAATTCCTTCAGGGTTGATACTATCCCCAACAACGTGGCAACGAAGGTCTTTTTTTGCATGAAAATCTTTCCTTTCTTTCCTCCCCTCCCCTCCCCTCCTCCATCCCTCCCTCCCTCCTCTCTCCCTCCTTCCCCATCCCTTTTTTTTCCTTAATCCTTGGAATTCTCCTTTGGATGAATTCTTAGAAGAAAAATACCAAGCTCAAGCTGTGAATATTTAGGGCCTGGATAGGTATTGCCAATTCTCCCCCACCCCGGGGAGATTCCATGTGCCATCTTGAGGTCCCTCTCATTTTTCAGTTTCATAACCATGGGGACAGCATAGGGACAACATATAGTCATTCGTCACTCACGGAGCAACATCTATTGACTGCTCACTTCGTGCAAGGGCTTTGCTGGTGTTTTTCAAGGCTTCACCCTTGGGTCTTCCCAACGATGAGTCAGAAGTCACAATGAATCAAAGATGTGACCGACCTCAGAATTTCAATATTTCTCTGGGAACTGGCCCTCATAGGTCTCCGAGGGGACCTCTGACTGTTTGGGGGAGTGCCCAGTGGTCCAACATTTCCAGGAAGGCCATCCTGATATGTTCCAGCACCCAGCTTCTGTGCGACAAAAGCAGCAAATGCTCATTGTTTGGGCTCCTTGGAGTGAATACTTAAGTGTCCCAGTAAGCATTAAAGCACTCCACCTCCTCCCCACCACTTCTCTCTGACAAAGCTTTTATACGGAGCGCGAGCACCCATAAATAACAGACCAACCTATAAATAAATACAGCTGGGAGCCCACAAAAGCCCTTGACAAATGCTGTTTATTTAATTTCTCAAGTGTGGTCCATTTGAGATCCAATTGGAAAGGCCCGCTAAGCTTTTAAAAGGCCAGCTTATGTGCTTAATCTTGATTCCCCCTTTGAGGGGCCATCCTGCCATCTCCCCCACACCTGCTTAGCTCAATAAAGCAGCATGGCCGTCTACAGGGGCAGGGATCGGGGACAAAGACGTGTTTGCTGGGTCCTCCTCAGTGAGGTGACTCAACTCTGGACAGGTCAAAGTCACACCGTCGTTATTAATCTCGCCCCAACCTAGCCAGTCTGATCCGTCCTCATTATTCATTTACTAGGTGGGAAGGTCTGGGTCCTCCTTAACGGCTTCCAGAGGAGTGAAAAAAAAACCAGTGGCAAGAGCAATGTGGAGCCAGGGTGGGTGGGCCTCATGCTGTGAAGTGTCTGAAGCATTGATTATTTCACAGGCAAGCAAACAGGGTTGCGCATCACAGAAGGAGAACATGTTGCTATGGGCATCTAAATGGCCAGCTCCTTTCTGCCCTGGGGCTCTCGCTCATGCTCTTCCTTCTGCGTCAGATGCCCTTCTCCTCATCTTCATCTAACTCACTTGATTCATCCTTCAATAAGCGGCCAGTATGCCACTTCTTCTGGGCAGCCTTCCCTGCCTAATATAGGTCCCTCCGCCGCAAAGAAACAGACTACCACTTTCCTTGTTACACATGTTTAAAAGCATCCTGTGCCTCTCTTATAGCTCTACCCACCATTTCAAGCAAACTATTCATTGTGCAGTATTTGCTGATTACCTGTCTTGCTCAGGCAAATATCACCGCCCACCTGCTACCCCCAAATCTGAGCCCCCATCATCTTGCACCTGAGCAAGTGCAAAAGCTTCCTCCGAGGGCTCTCGGCTTTCCTTGGCCTCTGCCCCTCAAGTCTCTGCTTACCACAGCAGCCAGAGGATGCTTTGAAAACATAAGCCACATTGTGTCCCTCCTTGGCTCAGAACCTCCGAGGGGCTTTGGTCTCATCCCAAGTGAAGGTCAGAGTCCTTACCAGGGCTGGCTGGGCTCTACAAGATTTGGCTCCTATGACCTCTTTGACCTCATTTCTGGCCACTCCCCTTTTGCTTACTCTGGGCCACAGTGGTCTGTCGCGGTTCTAGAAGAGTCCCAGCACGCTCCTGCTCCTCTCGAAAGCAGCTGTGGGGCTCTCTTCCTCATTGTCAAGTTCCTAATCAAACAGCAGGAAGTCAGTGTGGCTGGAGCACAGTATCTGAGAGGCCTTCCCTGATCACTGACACCCATCCCCGGAAACTGTTTGCTGCCGTTTATCACACCTCACATGTCCTATGTTTTGGTCTTTGGCAAAGCACGTGGGCCAAGCTTACTGCTCCATTCCCCCTGCTAGACCAGTCCCCGACACATAGTAGGTGCTCCATTAAAATATTTGGCATAAATGAATGTCATATTTTAAACGGTGAAGCTCCTTGCTTGGACAATACATAAGATAACTAAATTCTTGAGGTGGGCCTTTTTGATCTTATATGGGATTCATCAGCAGATGTCTGTGCATCTTGTCTTTTTTTTTCTGGGCAAACCTTCTACAGTGAAGGTCTTAGAGATTTCTGGTGGAGTATGGTTAGGAGGCAGGGGGGCGCTCCCCAAGGAAAACCCAAGATGGGGAGAAGAATGGAATCATCTGGAAAAAATGGAGCCAATGAACAGTACTCACGTCTGGGCAGACAGCTGGGGTTGCTGCTGCAGGTCAGCTTGTCGTGAGGCTCTGTGGTGTGTGGGCTTGTCTGTCAGCTGCTGGAGGAACAGTGTAGAGCAGAGCCAGCCAGTGGTGAGCTTAGCTCAGACTGAGCTAAAGTGTTGAGTTTTAGCCATCATCAGTTTCCAAGAGGGATTCTTTCATTAGATTCTCTGAGGGTTGAGGCCTTGTTTGCCTATGTGACAAAGTCCCTACTTGGTATTTATCCTAGGAGGCAGGACGGGGCAGTATACAGAGTGTGACTTTGAATTCAGATGGTCCCCGGTTCAAATCGTGGCTCTACCACTCACTAGCTATTTTCAGGACCTTCTTTGAGTAAGTCATGTCACCTCTTTGAGTTTTATTTTCTTCAAAACTCATTGTACTTCCCTCCAAGGATCTGCTTACCTCCTGGACTTCATCTAGAACTTACGTTCTCTCAGTTACTGTGCTCCAGCCACACTGACTTCCTTTCTATTCCTCGAGGCCATCCTGCCTCAGGACCTTTGTGCTTGTTCTTCTCCCTGCTAGAATGTTCTGCTCCCAGTCCTGCACAGCTGGTTCCTTCTCATCATTGAAATCTCAGGTGAAATGTCACCCCCTCAGAGAGGTCCTGCCTGACCGCTCTATCAAAAATTGCCTCTAGACAGCTAATAGGCAGTCATTCTGTTATATTTTCATTACAGCCTTGAACAGCATCTAGAAGTATCTTATATATGTATTTATTCACCTGTTTTCTATTTGTCTCTTATCCTCCACAAAAATTAAATTCCACATGAATAGATACTTGCTTTTGTTCACTGCTTGTGTCCTTAGCACCTTGAACAGTGCCTGGCACACAGTAGGTACTCAATATTTGCTGGAAGAATGCATAACTGGTTTATTATAAGGAAAAACTGGGTTGTGGTAGCATAAATGCAGAAACAACTGCAATTCTCCACCTTTCTTTACCCTTTGCAGTGATTTTGCAGCTCCTTCTATCAAAAGGTGGAGTTACTTGACCCACCCCTGAATCTAACTTGGCTTGTGACTTAGGATCCATAAATGCTGTAGATATGACAGCATCCTGCTCCAGGTCTAGGTCTCAAGAGGTCTTGCATGCTTCTAATCTAACTCTTGGAACACTGACCTCACTCTGAGTCATGTGGTCCTGTCACCCCTGTTACCCTAACAACCAATCAATAGCCGACACGTAGGTGAGGTCATAGGATGGTAGCAGCCTCTAGCCAACCTCTCAGTGGCACACAGATGCAGGAGAGGACCCAGCCGAGATCAGATGAACTTGGCCAAGATCAGCAGCACCAACCAGCTAAGACATAGACTCATAAAAAGCCACTGAGTTTAGGGGAAGTTTGTTATGCAGCAATAGCTAACTGATACATGGAACACACACACACGCACACAGTTTGGCACACTGTAGATGCTCTATAAATGGTAGTTATTTATTGATGTGGTAGATATGCACTACCTGGTAGACAAGGGGGCCTTTTCTACCCGGGGAGTCATAAGTTGAACCGTAAGATATGGAGCCTTAAGTTGACCAGGAGGTGTACATCCCTGCTAGGCCTTGGACAGCCCATTCCTGCTATTAGCAAATATCCCTCCAGTCTTGCACTTGGTCCCTTGACCTCAAGGTCAGAAGAGCAATTGAGGAGCCTATGCAGATCTGGCTCTTTGTTTGACCTGAATAATACATGCATTTTCCTGTTTCTATGATGTTTTTAGGCCTCTGATTTATGGCGATGAACATGCCCCTCCGTTTGCCCTGGCTTTTGTTAATGACCTATCATGAATTATCCACAAAAGAAATGTTAAAGGAGCTAATTAGGCATTAACCTTACATTATAGATCAACCGCACAATGGGATCCTTCACAGCTACGATTGTGACAGCACAAAACATTAAGTATTGATGATCCCAGGAAGGGCCAAGAGGATGAAGGGTGGTGGGGGGGGGGAGCAAAATCCAGCGTGGGAGGGACACGTGAAGATGCCTCTGTGCAAGCCTGCTGCTAGGAGGGGAAATCAGTGGGATGCAGTCTAACTGCCTGGCGTTTGAACCCTAATGTATCTTCTTAGTAAGTGTGTGACTCATAAAACAAGGATGCTAATGACTCTCTCACAGAGCTTTGAGGAGTAGGTGGGACACCACGTCCTAAGGGCCTGCCTGTACTCGGCCCTCAAAAACTATCCTTTGTCTTCCCTCTTCTTTTGGAACATTTGTCTTTTAGAGCTCAGAACAAAAGATTAGTCACTCTACCTCCTGGGGCCACTTTGTAAAGACAAGCCATGCTTAATTCCTGGTAGAATCAAGTTAGCACCCGAACATGAGTGATGCACAGATTAGTGGCATCAAGTTGGATAAAATCCTTTTAGTAAGTAGCTAGGTGACCTTGGACAATAATAACGTTGTGTGTATATATAATATACATATTTATTGTATAAAAATAATATATGTAATATATATTACATTAAAATGTTTTATGTATAAGCGTTATATTTATAAGTAATATATTTCTATATTACATATAATGTTATATATTTATATGTTATGTACATGTATTTATTATGTATAAATAACATTATATATTTGTTACATAGAAATATATATAATGTATATTACATATATCAAATATAAATATATATCATCACATATAAGTAATATGTAACATGTTTATTACATATAAATAATATATAACATATTTATTATACATAAATAGTATATATTTATTACATGTAATAATATAAAATATAAATTTATTATAGCTTAATATATATTAAATATAATATATATTTATTACATAGAAATAATATATGTTATGTATGAATTATATACATACTACTTTACAGCTTATAGAACGTGTTCTTATCCAAGTCATTTCCCTTTTCTGGAACACAGTCCGCGGTTATAAAATGGATATATATGGGGCATGGCTGGTCTGCCCACATACCCTTCTAAAGAAAACTATCCTGGCCTGAGTCTTCCCACTGTAGGTGGCCGTGTTGTGTATCACATGACCCCACTCCCTTCATTCACCCTACCGTTACTGATTAGATGAAAGATGGGCACCTGATCAAGGGCGGCCAATGAGTAGGTTTGTCCATGAGAGGCTTGAGACTGAGTCAACCAGGTTATCCCTTAGGAATTTGAACTAGTGGCACCAAGTGTGGGGATGGGCAGAGGCTGAGGGGAGCCTGGGGTAAATGGAAGCCAACTTGGGCAAACCTGGTGAAGGACAGAAAGTTTAGAGAGCTGAGGGTGATGAAGCAGATTGGGGGTGGACATAGCAAGGGGGGACAGGAAGGGGAGAATGAGAGGAAGAAGGAGAGAGAGAGGGAGAGAAGTAGGAAAGGAGAGAAGGAGGAGGAGGAGGAGGAAGGAAGAGAGGGACAAAAGAGGAAAAGAATGGGTGGGAGAGGAGACAGGAATTGAGAAACTGCTTTGGGTCCTAAGAGATTCTGCTTCCATTTCTAGCCTCTGTATAGCCTCACCTTCCCTTTTGTTTTGAGCTGGTATGAGAGGACCTGATAGAGCAATTTTCCAAGTCAGAGTACTGAGCTTTCTGAGCTCTGTACTGTGTATCTTTGGCAACCCTGAGGGCAAAGAGGGCATGTTCAATTTCACTGAACATAAGTGGGTTGACCTACTGTCTCCTGAACCACCAGTCGAGATGGGCGTGAACCATGAACTCATGCCTTTTGCTGGCGAGCCTCACGGAGGAGCAATCTAGTACCAGAGGGGAGCTGGGGGGATTGCACCATGGGGAATGGCGGACTCTGCAGGTGTGAGTTGCTCCCCACCCCCTCTGAAGTGGATGCCAGGCCACATCCCACGGGGCCAGGTGTCCTTGTGAGATAAGCGTCTACAAAGGCCCCTGCCCATTGCACCAGTGGCAATGGTGTATTGTGGGAGCTGAATGTCATGGCTGCTCGTGTTACCCACCGTGTCCCTGGAATCAGACAACTCCCAGGCCAGGTGCCAGAAAGCTTTGTGAGGAAGCAAAGCCCTAACTGGGGTGGTGGCACAATGGCTGATGTCACGTGTTGTGGGGACTTTGGGGGGGATGCTGTGTGAATCCGTAATCAAGGAATCAGGAGTTAGGCTTCCTCGTGTTCCCTGCACCGGACACTGGGCCATTATGCACAGTTTCCGCTACAAACTCTGAGGGGAACGAAAACCTTACATCCCAGGAGATGAAACTGTGACACGTTAATAATGTGTTCTTGGATGCTTTGAGTTTTATTAACACGGAAAATAAATCTACATTAAGGACCAGTGGTGGCTCAATTTCATTTTGCAAAAATGTGCTGTGGTTTTTGTCCTTTAGAAGGGCTGTTTTCAAGGGGAAAGCGCATTTGAAACCACCAAATTACTCTTACTACCTTTTCCTTTTTTTGAGCCCTAAATTAGTGAAGGCATTTAGAGCAGTAATTGAGCTCGGATGCTTGGATGCTTGTGGTGGGGCCGGTAACTCACCCCTCGGATGTACGGGAGAAGGGGAGGGTAGCTGGTACTGTGCACACCTCTAGAGAGGGCTTTTCATGCAGGAATGTACTGAGAGTCCCGTCTCAAAGAAGGGAGAATGGAGGACTCAGGAACTCAAGGTTGTCCTGCTTTCTGCCTCCCTGAATAAGCTCCCGGCTGGCTCCCTTCCGCCTAACTCCATTTCCCATCCGCCCCTCCTTTTCTTTTCTTCCGTTCTGCTTTGCTTATTGCTCCTCTCTCTTTTTGCTTTATTTATTCTTATTTATTTATTTATTTATCTAATTGTGCTAACGTACACACAACATAACATTTCCCATCTTGGGGAGCCTGGGTTGCTCCGTCGGTTGAGCGCCTAACTCTTGATTTCGGCTCGGGTCATGATCTCAGGGTCATGGGAGCCCTAGTTGGGCTCTGCGCTCAGTGGGGAGTCTGCTTGGGATTCTCTTTCTCCCTCTGCCCCTCTGCCTGCTCACACTCTCTCTCTCTCTCTCAAAAAAAAAATCCTATCTTCACCATTTTTAAGGGTGTCATTCGGTGGCATTATGTTGACGTTGGCATGCAGCCCTCACCAGCACCCATCTCTAGAACGTTTTCATCATCTGCACTGAGGTTCCGTGCCCATTAAACACCAAGTGTCCATCCCCTGTTCCCTGTATGATTTACCATGAGGAATCGGCTCACACCATCATGGGGTCTGAGAGGTCTTGCCAACTGCATTCGGCAGGCTAGAGAGCCAGAGCACTGGCCGTGTGGTTCCCCCGGGGGCCGAAGGCCTGGACCAGTTCCAATCGGAGCACGAGAAGGCTGTCTCTGCGTCGCAGTCAGGCAGAGAGAGTGAAGCCCCTTTCCTCCGCCTTTTTGTTCCATGCAGGTCATGATGTTTTCAAGGTTCGTCATACAAAGTAACACAGATCAGCAGGTGCAATCGTGTTCTGTGGTGTGGAGAGACCACCTTCTGTCTATGCACTCATCTGTTGATGGACATTTGGGTTGTTTCCATGTCTTTGCTGTCGTGGGTGTGCTGCTGGGAGCACCCGAGGACAGCGTCTCTCTCTCTCTCCCTTTGCTGCCTTCTCCAGAGACGCTTACATGATAGGCAGGTGTCCTTCCTCCAAGACTCAGCGGCCTCTGGCTTGGGGCTTTGATCCCACCCCGGGGGCAGTTGGCCCAGTCATAGCGGCCATATCTTTGGGAGGGGTTGGAGCGGCAGTGGCTTCAGGCCTCCTGTCTCCTCCAGGAACGTCTCACTCTGTGGTTCCCTGGGGCCCTGAGAGAGTTTGTTGGGGTCCAGGAGGCTGTGGCTGGAACACCATCTTCTGCTCCATCTTCACATTCAGATCCTGGTGTCTTCGGGTGGGACGGCTGCCCTTGATGCCATCTGAGCAGAGCTGATCTGCCTCCGCCTTGCTCTTCCTCTCCTTTCCCTGGTGTCCAGCAGCAGGCTCTCTCCTCCCTGACCCTGGGAAACTTGTGTCTGAAGGGGAGTCCATCCCGGCAGATGCAGGGAGGACAAAGCCCCAGGCTTTCATACCTTCAACGGAGGTGGGACTCTCCCAGATGTGAAGGCCTCCGCTTTCTGCATCCCAGGGGGTGGAATCTGAGCCCCTCTCATTTTTCAAGCAGAAGGAGAGTGTGGTCCCATCCCTGTGACTCACCAACAAACACTTCCTGAACACCTACCACATTCTAGGCTTTGCCTTCTCGTGTGTGCCAATGTAGTGATGTCGATTGTCCTCGTGGCGGCAGTCAGAGGGTTGAAGGAATGAGAGAGACAAGGCAAATGACTGGCTCTTCAACGGGATAAGTGGTGTGACGGGGAGAGGCACACGGGGTCATGGGAGCAGATAAAAGGGGCATCAAATTCAGGGAAGGCTTCCTGGAGGAAGGGGTGTGGCCAGAAGTGTTCAAGGATACAGATGATGTAGCCCAATTAAGAAATGCAGAGAAGGCTCACCAGTTGGAAGGAACAGAAAGTGCACAGGCCTGGATCTGAAACAAAAACAGGGCTCCTTGGGAAATGCAAGCCGTGCAGTGTTGCTGGGGAGGGCAGCTAGGGAGGGATGGGGATGCGGGCGGTGAAGCTGAGAAGGTGAGCCACAGCCAGGTCGGGAGGGCTCCTGTACGCTGTGTTTGGGAGTTTGGCTTTGATCTCAAGAACATGGGAGCTACGGAGAGAACATTGGCAGAAGAGAGAGAGGCAAAGTCAGATTTGCTTTTGGAAGGATCCCCTCAGCTGCGACAGAGTGCAGCCGATACCTGGCTGGATTGGAGAAGGGAGGTGACTGGGAAACCACCGAAAGATAAAACCAGTCCCTTATTTGGGGCCTGTAATCAGCAACAGAGGCGAGGCTCAATCAGCTCATTTGAACCTCTATTAAACACCAAGGGTGTACCCAGCCACCCACTTGGATGACAGGAATCAGCCCCAAGATGGCTGATGGCTGATGCCTGAACGAGGGCCTCCCCGTGGAGACGTGATGGCCAAGGAGGAGAGAAAATTGATTTGAAGATGTAGACGTGGGAAGGAGGGGGTTGCTGGAGGGGACGGGAGAGAAAGGTAGAAAGGTCAGCCGGGGCTTCAGCTTGGCATGAAGATTTATAACCTCCCATCTCTTGCTCTGGCCCCCCTCCCCATGCCCGCCCCCTTTCTCTTCCTGGCGGCATGTTCTAGAGACACACATTATCTCTATTAATACCAGCCACAAGGTCATTACTCAGGCACCAACTTTTCCTCCAGCATAAATATTTATACAGGACTGACCTGTGACTGCTGCGTTTTTGTTTTATTTGATTCCTGCCGCCTTTTGTGTCTTGCTAGTCTGTCGGCTAACGTGTTTAGCTCCTCTGTCTGGAAGCTTCGGAGCCAGCCAAGTCTCTGGGAATGGAAAAGGGGGGTAGGCGGGAAGGAGGAGGAGGAGGAGGAGGAAGAGGAAGGCAGAGCGGGTACCACTTGCCTGACACCAGCAAAAACCCGGCCGGGCAGATGCGAGGCAGACTTCCCATGAAACTAACAAAACGAATGCTTCAAGACCCCGCATCTGTAAGACCCCCTTCTCGGGCTCCCAGGGCTCCCAGTGGGGATCCAGCAAACTGTCCCCAGGGACATGGATTCTTATAAAATTGGCAACAGCCAGGCATTTTTGTGCGCTTTCTCTGACAGGTCCCCCCTAACTGAATGAGCTACAGGTCCCCCCAACCTAGATCTGCTCCTGTTTGTGGTGATTTGAATTACATGCGGTTCTTCTGCTGGGAGGAAATGTCCGATGTAACTGTTGCTTAGAAGAATAGTAGTAATAATAATACCGGCAACAACCGTAATAGCAACTGTTACTCTCAGAGTGGGTATTGCACACCAGGCTCTCATCGAATTCTCACGATGACGTTGACACAGGCATTATCATCCCCAGGATATGGATGAGGAGTTGGGGGCTTAGGGTGGTCAAGTGTTTAGCCCAGGGTCCCCTGGTTGTAAGTGGGGGACCTAGGACTTGGACCCCGCTTTCCTCTAACCCTCTAAAAGTGGGAGTACATTGGGTTCATGGAGAGCATGCCTCCTAGACACCAGGAACTGGATATATACATGTTAACTTCACAGCCTGTATCAAACAGTCCTGCAAGGCAGAAAGGGCACACCAGCTCCATCCTGCAAGTGAGAAAGCAGAGGTATGGGGAGGGGAGTGACGTTGCTAAACCTACAGCAAATACGTCACAAGTCAGACTCCAACACCTGCTGTGGCTGACTCTTCCCCAGCTCCACCACCGTGACTGCTGCAAATGATTGGCCAGGAATGTCCCCAAAGGCAGAGCTCGGTTTGGTAGTTCAGTGAAGGGTGATGCTTTCCCCGCTTTCTTGTATGCTGTTTCGACAGTTTTATAAAGGATGCTTCATACATTGCACAAAGGAAAAGTGGAGATGCTAGCGAATTCTTTCTTCCCCTCTGCAAGTGGGTTGGCCCTGAGGCCAAGGTGGGGACGGCCACGTGCCAGAGTGGGGTGGGCAATGGGGAAATTGCAGTGCAGGGCGGCTGGGCAAGAGCAGAGGATGGGTGCTTGGAAGGGCTGTCTCTGTGCTCCTGGATTTTCATCCGTTTATCAGCCTGCCCTGCGGCCTGGACCTCAGCCTTGCAATGCCTGCCAAGACCTGCTAGACCATGGCAACTTCTTCTCAGGCCAGAGGTGTGTCCAGTGCTCTCACGATGAGTCCTCAGCATCTAGCATCGTTCCTGGCACAGAGTAGGTGGGCTTCGCAAATATTCACTGTGTAAATGAATGAGGAGATAAACGACCTCTCACCAGGGACCACCTCTTAGAAGTGAATGTTCATGAAAATTCCGAAAATCAGCAATGTCCTGAAAGACCTAAGGGGCCAGGGTACACTTCAAAGGACACCCACACCGAGGATAGCAGGAGAGATCTGGGGACTTGGAGTCGGACAAATGGCCATCTCCCTCCATAACTAGCTGTGAGACTTTGGGAAGTCATTCCTTCCCTCTGAGCCTCGGTCTTCCCATCTGGAGAAATCAGGGGCAGCCTGTATGAGTTCTCAGTGGTGAGGCTGGGTTGTGCCACGAAGCATAGAGCACTATACTTGGGAACAATGGGCAGACTTCCTGGGCTCAGGTCACTGCTTCACCAGGACTAGCTGTGTGACCAAAATGCAAGTGACTCCTAGCCTTTCCCTATCTGGGAAATAGGAATAGTCATAGTACATGACTCATTGAGGTTCTACAAGGATTAAATTAGGTGATACATATAAAATGTGGAGGTCTTAGAACAATGCCTGGCATAAAGTACACGAGTAATACATGTTGTATATAATTATCATTTGTACCTACGAATTGGGAGGTATTGTGTTCATATTATAGTCATAAGAGTAATTGTCCTAGTCAGGT
>NC_058416.1:80202822-80291235 GCF_002201575.2 Neomonachus schauinslandi
TTCCTTCCTTCCTTCCTTCCTTCCTTCCTTCCTTCCTTCCTTCCTTCTCTCTTTAATTCTGCCTCCTCTGCCCCCTCACCCCCCAGACCACAGCTTGGGCTGACCCTCAGAGCAGTTTTTCTTGCAGCATAAATAGCTTCTTCCTCTCCTCTTCTAAACGTTTCTCTTCCATGACTAAGGTGCTAGTGAACTTCTTGGAGGTGCCTGGGCGGAAGTGAGCCAGAGAAAGGAAAGAAATCTGTTTCTGGTTTTCCCTGGATGACCTTTCTTTCCCGAGGAAGTCTCTTATAAACACTTTCAGCACGGGCGGATGCCAAGACTTTTGAATGGCTCCTCCAAGTCGAAAGGCAATCTCGAGTGCATACCTGGTGTGCGATGATCTGGATCCAGAGGGAGGTTTAAGTGAGGCGCTGACCGTGCAACCCAGGGCCAGCCCCAGGGGCTCCCCCCCGCCACAGCTGGCAAGCATTGCGGCAGTCGAAGGGCATGACCCCAAAGGCCATTCCTGAGCTTCTGACATGACTCTCTGCTTCAAAAGTCTGTCCCCACCCCAACTTCTACAGCAGAGTTTGTTACCCTTAGCACTACTGCTACTTTGGACCAGATAGTTCTTTGTTGGGGGGGGGGGTGACAGTCTTGTGCATTGTAGGATATTTAGCAGCACCCCTGATCTGTCCCCTGTATATATCAGCAGCACCCTACCCTCCTTCTCAAGTTGTGACACCCAAAAATGTCTCCAGACGTGGTCAGCTTTCTTTTGGAAGGAAAATTGCCCCTGGTTGAGACCCACTGTTTGAAACCAAAGCTCATGGTAATTGGCAAGATGTCACCGACTGGGACATTCTCTTTCTTTGTGAATGATTATTAATTACAGTAATAGTTTCCAAAATTCTTACAATAGGCTCAGCATTAGACATGTTGCCCTGTCTAGTAAAAACAGTAACAGCGTAGTAACAATAGTAATGATGCTGTTGATGATATAATGGCACTTACCATGTGCTTGGCCTTGCATTTACACGAGACAGTGTTCTCACTCGTGTTGTAGATCAGAATCACCCAGAGAGTTTTGAAATTCACCATGCCCATGGGGCACCTGGATAGCTCCGTGGGTTGAGCGTCTGACTCTTGGTTTCAGCTCAGGTCATGATTTCATGGGTGTCAGGCTCTGCGCTCAGTGCAGTCTGCTTGGGATTCTTTCCCTCTTCCTCTCCCTCCCCCTCTGCCCCTCCTCCCACTTTCTCTCTCTCAAATAAATAAACCTTTAAAAAATAGTAAAATAATAGAAAATAAATAAATAAAATAAATAAAATAAAATAAAATAAAATGCATAATGCCCCGGAACACCCTAGTTCAATTACATCAGGATCTCTGGGGGTGGGGTGCTCCCCAGGGGATTCCAATGTAGAGCCATGCGAAAGAACCTGTGGTCTAGGTTTGCCTGAGACATTTACTGTTTACACCTGCTGTCCCAGAACGAACATAATATTTACTTCTCAGTGTGCTCTGGTTTGGACAATAGATTATGCAGTCACCCATCCTACCTCTTGTGAAAAGTGACCAGTTCTTAAAGATAGGTATAGTCATTATCCCCAGATACGCCTGCGGAGAGCTGAGACCCGGAGAGATGAAACTGTTGGCTCAAGGTGGCACAACTTGTAAACGGTGGAGTTAGAATTTGAACCCAGATCTGGTGTCACCCTAGAGCTGGGGCCTGCCGAACCCTGTGCTAGCCAGCTCCCCTGGAGCGGATCCTAGGCATATTAAGCAGATGAGTCTTTATGAAGAGTTGGTCTGTGATAAGGGCCATTTTTCCTGTATAATAACAACATTCACATTTTTCAAGATCCTAAAGGGTCTTTGAGATAAGCACGTGCATACTTTTTCCTTCCTGGAATGTTCTTTTGTTGTTGTTGTTTTTTGGCGTGTAAAAGCAAAACACTGTTTTTTCAATTGGTTGTGCTGTGGGAACGGTTCCCAAACTTCAGTGGGCTTAAAAGCAAACAAAGAAAAATACTTTTGTTTCTCTCTTCATGCTACCTGTCCATCTTGGATCAGCAAGTAGGGTTCTGCTTGTCCTGGTCACTCTGTGCATGACCCTGGCTGGCAGAGCAGACGCGATCCCGGGCACCCCTGGTCTCACACTGGGCATTTCAGTGCTGTAGCTGAGGAGTGACACTTGCCACTGTGCTCACAGCTCATTGGCCAGGTCCCATGGTCCTACCAAAACGGAAGAGGCCAGAAAGTAAAATCTTGCTATGCACCTTGAGGTTAGGGAGCTAGGAACACAAGGTGAACAGCAGAGATGACAGCCACCTACATGGTTATTGAAGAAAATTCGGAAAAATGCAGAAAACCATAAAGAAGATCAAATGCTTGCTATAGATGGAGTGTTTGTGTGTCCCCCAAATTCATGTTGCAGCCTAACCCCCAAGGTGATGGCATTTGGAAGTGGAGCCTTTGGAAGGTGATTAAGTCATGAAGGTGGAGGCTTTATGATGGGACTAGTGTCCTTATAAAAGACACCTTCACAAGCTTCCTTGCCCGCTTCTGCCCTGTGAGGGCACAGCAAGCAGATGGTCATCTATGAACCAGCAAGTGGGCTCTTACCAGACACACAATCTTCTGGCACCTTGATCTTGGACTTTCAGCTTCCAGAACTGTGAGAAATAAATGTCTTTTGTATGAGCCTCTCAGTCCTTGATACTATGTTACAGCCTCCAGGAAAGACTAGATAACACCTAATTCCACCTCTTACAGGATAATCACTGTTATGTTTGTTAACATTTTGCTTTGTATCCTTTTCATTTGTCTTTCTCTGGAAACACACATACACACACACAAACACAGTGGAATTAAGATTATACTGTACACACTGCTTTTTCATTTAGCAGCATATTCTCCTGTAATTTCTCTGATCCTGAAATAGTTTTCAAACACATGATCTTCAGAATTGAAAAATATTCTGTTGTTAGACTATCCCCACCTTGATTTAATTGGTTCTCCATTGTTGGATATTTAAGTCATTCCTGGTTTTCCTATAATGGTGCAGTGATCACTTTAGACATAAATCTCTGTGCGTCTCTGATTATTCCCTCAGGTTAAAGTGTCAGGAGAGGAATTCATTACCTGAGTAATAGAAATATTTTGGATAAATGTGATAAATTTCTTCCATGAGGTTATACCCACTTATGTTTCTGCAAGTAGTCCACGAGAATGCCCTACTCCCTGCCTCTCCCCAGTGTTATCCCATACCATCTCTTTAAACCTTTGCCAACCTTGAGAAGAAAGTAAGTTCTGTCTATTTTCTTTGCATTTCTTTACTTGCTAGAGAGGCCAGACTTTTATATGTATACGTATACATACATATATATATATATATATATATATATATATATATATGCTTACTAGCTTTTTGTAGTTTTGCTTTTATGAATTGGTTGTTGATGTACTTTTCTGATTTTTCCATTAGAGCATCTACCTTTTTGATTAATTTATAAGACTTCATTATACATTAACCATTATAAGGTAAGCCTTGCTCTCGTAACTTAGAAATATTTTCCCTCAGTTTTGTCAATTGTCACCCCCCCCAGGTGTTTTTATTTTCGTGGGTGAGTCAATGGGTTTTGATTTCTTCATGAAGTCACATCCATTAATTTTCTGCATTATTGTTCCTGCCACTACCTTTATGCTTGGGAAGGTCTTCTCCATTCATAGATTGGAAACTCATTCATATTTAGAATCTTCACATGACCTGTTTAATCTCCTTAGCTGTTCGACCTTGGACAAGTCACTTAACCTCTCTGTGCCTCAGTTTCCTCCTCTCTAGCCTGGGAATACAATAGTACCAGTTTGTAAGGTGAGAGACACAGTTGAGTTAATTCGCATAATGCTTAGTTCCTGGCACAAAGAAAGCCTATATATGTGCTAGCTTTCTATTGAGGGTATTACTAATTTTTCCCAGTAGTGTAACCAAATAAGTAATCAAGTATCCTAACAACATTTATTGAACCATCTGGCTTTCGGATTTATTTATTGATTTGTCTACTTTCTTTATATAAGTACCACAGTTTGTATTTTTGTAGCTTTAAACTGTTCTTCAACATGTGATAGTACAAGCACTCCCATGCCCAGCCCCTAGCTTGGCTTCAGATCCCTTGGCTGTTTTTATCCTTTCATTTATATATTTTTGCAAGTAAGTCTGCTTTTTATCACATCTACAAAAACTCCACTAAAGAATTAATGAGGGTGAGAGCTCTTGATGAGTCCTGGTTCCTTGATGGCAGAAACAAAAGCTGGGAAGAATGTAGATATTTGGGGAGAAATCCTGCAAACTTTGGGGTAGTTCAGAACCCAGAGTGTAAAGATTGCTAGCAAATTTAAGAATGGCCCCTGGCATCTCCTTGAGAATGGAAGATGCCAGGCAGGCAAGACATTTATAAATGTCACCTGATCTAGATTCTTGAAGGACCAGCACACGCTTGTACGATTCCCTTGCCATCAGTGGAGTTCAAACCCTCCCATTACGTATGAGTCTCTGCCTCTGGAAGGGTATGAAATGTACCAGCTTGACAATACCTGCTTTCTTGGTGGGAACTGTTTTTGAATGAGAGGAGCCTGATGTGGGAAAATTTTTAGAGGATGCTCCAAGGATGGTGGGATTGACTCCACGTGTGCACAGTTGTTTCCTGCTAACGTCCATACTTAGGTCGGGTGCTGGTGCAAACCATGGGTTTAGAGTCAGATAAATCTGGGTCAGATCCTGGTTCTACCACTTACTTGCTGTGTGACCTTGGCCAAGTGGCTTAACCTCTCTGAGGCTCCAATTTCCTCATTATTATACTAAATGTAATGATACCGCTTTTCTCACTGTGTTCTTGGGAAGCTTAAATGAAATAATGCCTATGCCTAGCTATTGTTATTGTCATTATTCATTATTACCCTGATTACCATACTTGTTAGTGGTCAATGTAAATGTTTGTAGTTGTTCTTGTGTTTTCTTTCTCAGAGACCTTTCCTTGTGGAGGTCACTGTCAGGGCTCTTTGGAACCTCTGTTATTTGTCCGGCAGCTTCCTGTGCATCCAAGGGTCTCAGACTGACCTACCCTGGAACCGTTAGCCAATTAAAACTTATCCGAGGCTGGCAGCCGGGAGAGGCAAGCAAGCCCTGCTGACACCTTGATTTTGGACCTCTGGCTTCCAGAACTAAGAGAAGAAATTTCTGTTGTTTTAAGCCATGTAGTTTATAGTAGTTTGTTACACCAGCCCCAGACAATTAATACTTAAAAATTAATAATTAGGGGCGCCTGGGTGGCTCTGTCGGTTAAGCATCTGCCTTCGGCTCAGGTCATGATCCCGGGGTCCTGGGATCGAGTCCCGCATCAGGCTCCCTGCTCAGCAGGAAACCTGCTTCTCCCTCTGGCCCTCCCCCTGCTTGTGTCTCTCTCTCTGTCAAATAAATAAATAAAATCTTTAAAAATTAATAATTAAAAATTAATAGAGGGAGCAGTACCACAAACTAGGAGAAGGAGGCCTGGTTTGAAGGCCAGCAGACTGGGTTCTAGGCTTGGGTCTGGCCTTCGCCTCTGGGTGATCACAGATAACTCAGTTTTCCTCTCTAGACCTCACCGTCTCCATCTGTGACATGGCGAGTTGGCTGATTTACACGTGCTAAGCTCTTCCGAGCCAGATAGTTTTTGCAAGTGTGTGAAGTGGGCCGGGGTGGCAGCATCCTGTAACTGGGAGAACCCGGGGCCCTTGCCCCTCTAAAGGGCGCAGGCTTCACTCAGCTTCTGCAAATTGGTGCCAGGCAGGAGTGCCGGCTTGACGTTGCCAGAACTTCTTATTTTTCAAGAGAAGAGAGAAGTAAAGATTTTTATGTAAAAATCTGATTTTTGAATGTCTGCAGTTAATTCGAATTTCTTACAAGCATGACATGGGCCAAACAAAGCAATCCCGCGAGCCAACAGTGATCTCTTATCTAGCTGATCTGCAGGCTCTCTCTCTCTAGCCCCCGGTGCTGTGAGTCTCTGACTTACAGGAATACCCATGGGTTCCCGAGCCCTGTCCTTGGCAAGCCCTGGAGAGTGGACTGGGGAGGAGGAGAGCCCTGGGACAGGACGAACCTGGGCTCACTACTTTGGAGCTGGACAGGACCCACTGGCAGAAGAAAACCCAAGGGGCTTGGTCGGCAAGTGTCCGATGGTTCATTTTTCCTTTCTGGCTGAGCTGCTGGGTTTCAGGCAGCACGCTTGATTTTTATGTGCAAAGCTAAAGCCCACTAGTCAGCCGGGGCTCCGTGGTGCCCCATAAATCATAGGTTATTCTTATTATTAATAAAATCCAGCCGATGCTGGAGGTGTTAAGGAAACGTGGCATGGGAGAAAGCAAGGCTTGAATGTCACTGGAGACCTATCTCGCACCCATGAGCAAATGGTTTGAGAGTCTAGCATTTTCCTTGGGAATGCAGGTTTATGTTTGTTTTCACCCATTATGCCTTTAGGGGAGCTCACTTCGTGCCAAGAACTGTGTGGGTGCTGAGAATACAAGAGGGTGTAAGACAGACTCTTTCCTGCCATCCTGGAGTTGGGGCTCTGGGAGGGGGAGGTGGCTAATGAGATGAGCAATCCCTCAGAGTGTGAGAAAGACAGGAACAGAGCAGAGCTTGTGGGGAATCTGTGGGAGGGGTCAAAGAAGGATCCCCATGAGGAGCGCTACGTAAGCTCTCACGAGGAGGACGTGCAGGAAGGCAGCCATGCAAGGGGCATGCACACAAGGACTGGAGCCCAGCCAAGGATAAAGGATCCAGGATGGGAGTTCGGGGGTTGAAGAACCAGTGATGTGGCTAACCTCCCTGGGCATCCATATTCCCATCTGGAAAGTGGGAGGTTCTGGTCCGGACAGTCTCTTGGGCCCTTCGAGCTCTGCGAGCACATGACTCCTTGGTGACACGTGAGATGGAGACGGACGGGGACATTTCCACCGCACCCATTTGGCCTTCGTCAGTCTGAACAATAATTTAAACAGCAGCTGTGGAAGCTCTTGAGAGCAGAGCAAGATGTTCCACTTTCTGGCTTCATCTCAGATGGCACTGACCCTCCACTCGCTGCACCTCGAGATTTGGCACCAGGCTAGGGGGCTTCCTCTTCCTACTGGTGAGTCGCGAAGGGACTGTAGTCTACACACCCTGTGCCAAGCCCATACATCCTTCAATCACACAACAAATGCTTAGCAAGTCCCGAGCCCTGGGCTGGGCCCTGGGGGTGCAGTAAATGAGACGTGGAGATTCCAGGCTGACACCAAGCTCACACGAGCTATGAAATGAAGGAGAAAATGATGGTGGTAAGGAGTGAGATGGTAAAACGAAATAGTGTGTGTATGCACGAGAGAGCAGGAGGGAGAGAGGGAGACAGAAGGAGATATAAAAAGAGAGAGAGAGAAATAAGGAGAGAGAGAAGAGAGACAGGCAAACCAAGAGTGGTACCTGAGATTGTGCCGGTCATGAATGACCACCTTGAGAAGCTGACTTCTGTGCAGAGACCTGACATCAGTCTGGTGAGACCAGGGGAACGGCATTCTAGGCATGGGGAAACAGCAAGTGCAAAGGCCCTGAGGTGGGAACGAACTTGGCATGTTCAAGGAGGAAGAACAGTGGCGTGCTGAAGCTTGGTGAGCAAGGGAGAAGTTGGGAGAGGGGTCAGGGCCAGAGTAGGGAGGGTCTTTTCTTTTCAAGCACAGCGACAGCCTCCTGAAAGGTGTTACATAGGGGAGTGACATGCCCTGACTGATGTCGCACGAGAGAAGCTCGACTGCTGTGGGGAGCGGCAGGAGTGGAAGCGGAGGGACCAGTTAGGAGCCTGTTGAAGTCGTCAGGGCAGGAGATGATAGTGGCTTGGTGGCAATGGAGATGGGCCAAGGGGTCACGTCCAGGACATCTTTTGGGAATAAAGCTGACACAACTTGCTGATGGATTGGCTACAGATAGTAACCAGGGAAGGCGGAAGAATCAAATAATACCCTTATATTTTTGGCTATTTACTTGTATTTATTTATACATACATGCTTATATTTGGTTTCCACAAATAGAAATATATATTTACCTATACACACACATAAATACATACATGTGTATTTACATGCACAAATAGGTATTTACATGTATCTCTATATTCAATCCCCACAAATTTAATCCCCATAAATATATACATTATTTATATCGAATCCCCACAACCACCCCTGGAGGGGGATATTGTTATCCCCATATTATGGCTGGGGAAACTGAGGCATCTCTAAAGGTTGGAACTGGAGCTCGGATCCAGGTCTGTTTGCCCCTCGAGGCCATTTGGAGTCCTCTCTGCTTGACTTCCTCTCTCCTCGCTCGTGTCGCTCTGTTCCTTCCTCAGGGACCGGCTTGCCACCCAGGATCCAGCCCTTTCCCCTTGCTTTGGGTGAGAGACCTAGTTGGTGCAGCTCAGTCGGGTAACCCCTGAAATGTCAGATCCTGTCAGCTCTCCCGAGGCGGAGCTCAGCGGGGCAGAAAGTGCCTCTGGAACCCGCTCTGGGAAGTGTGTCTCACCAACCCTTTGAATGCTACCCGGGATCTCTGCACCCCCTGTCCCTCCGATGGCTTCTAGCTTTCTGCTGGTGACAGTTTCGATGATCTCCTGTGACAGGGGGAATATGCAGCCACAGGGATGCAGCTCCGTGCCCGGGAAATGTCACCTCCAATCCATGTCACAGAGGAGAGCGAAGCAATTAAAGAGCCAGCCAATTCTTGCAGCTCTGGCTCCAGGCAAATTGTGGGGGTGGGAGAGGGAGGTGGGGAGGAAGGCGAAGGAAGGGACGTGTCAGGGAGGGGGGAAGCAGGGCAAGTTAGGGGGGAAGGTGCCCGTGTTCTGGCACAGAGTAGGAACACTGTGTTTGTTTAGTGAATAAATGCAGATTGGAGTGGATGCTGCTGTGTGCCACCCAGGTCCAGCCCTTCAGAACCCATCGGCTCCTTGCTCCAGCTCTGGAGATAGTCCCTGTCTCTGGCTCACAGCTGATCCCCTCTGCAGGACCTGCTTGTGGCTGAGGGAGCTGCTTGCCCACTCTCTGGGAGGATGCCTCTACCCCATGGCTGAGCCCCGTGGGTGGGGAAAGGCCCAGCCCCTTGCTGTTGATTTAAAACAGCTCTGAGGAGCCATCCCAGCTCAGGAGCTCCCTAGAGGGCTGTGAGACCTTTGTTGTAATGCATCGCAGCCCCGATCCCCACCCCGTGCAATCCTTGCCCCGGGACAGGTGTTGTTCCTGTGAACAGTCCCCAGTGACCCCTCTGCGTGCCCATCTCTGCCTCAGAAAACCTGATCTAAGGCAAATACCCTAAGGGACAGCAATCCTCCGTGCATGGCTGTTCATGATGTTCACCACTCCTTTTCCAAGGTAACCCCTGGGCTCTCCTTTGTTGTGGAGAATCTGGGTAATGGGCGAAATAGAGAAAAACAGTCAGAAAGGGGTCACAGAGGCTTTTACGTCTCCATAACAAAAACCCCCAGAGTTTAGGGAGTAGGAGAAGCCAGACAGTCTGAAGGTGGAGTTTCAGGGGTTGATACTTAAAAAGGGGGGAGAGAGGGTATCTCCGTGGTGTAGCCAAGCTCTGAGTGGAGGGTCCCGAGAGAGAGGCGGGGAGGAGAATAGAATTTTAAAGATGTTTACTGAACATTTATGATGCACCATCCTCTCCTCCCTTGGAGTTTGAGGAAAGAGTGAATAGAGATGTGGAACACTTTTACTCGGTTTTCTGACTCTAGAGCCTGGGCTCCGTGGGAGGCAGGACTTATCTGGGTTACCAGGAGGACCAAATGGAAAGGGTATTCATGGCAGCAAAAGAAAGAGTGTAGCAATGAATTAGCAGGAGGGCTAGGAAAGAAAAAGAAGAGGAAACCTCCCCATGTCTTGGAGAAGAGTTAACAGAGGGGAAGAGACATAGGATGAAATCAGAGCAAGAAAGACTGGTTCCTCCAGCATTAGTACATCAGCTGGATTAACAGCGCTCAGTATCCTTTCCTTGAAACTGGTCTGCCTACAGCCCTCTGGGAGCATAGGCGGCTCCTTGCACAGGGATCGGCACTCATCAGTGCAGGTGGCGTATTAATTAGGATAAGGCCCAGTGGCTACAATAAAGAGCAATCTAATAAGCAACCTAAGAAAACCGAGTAGTTTATTTCTCTTGCAGTGGTCTAAGCATAAGCAGTCCATTTGCTATGGTTACCCCACAGGGATGGAGTCCCAGTCCCGAATTCCTTCTAGCTCCTTTCTCTGTATTGGCCTTTGGGATCCAAGGTGACTGGTCCAGTGCCTGCCATAAAATCTGCATTTTGCTCAATGGATGGAGAAAGGGGACATGGAAGACAGAGCCTTCCATTTAAGAATAAGACCCATTGCTTCTATTGACTTCCTGTTGGACAGAGCTCAGTCACATGGTCATGGCTTAGATTCAGGGGAAGTCGAAAAATACAGTCTTTATCTAGGTGGCCGTGTGCCCAGTTAAACTTTATGGATTCTGTTACTAAAGAAAGAGTGGAGGGATGGCAACTGGGGAGTGACCCAAGCAGAGGCTGGCCAGGGCTGATGAAGTGGCTCATTACAGACTCAGTTTGGAGGGAGACCACTGGAAAGATTGGGCCTTTGAGGAAGGGAGGGGAATGGAGTAGGCAGGTTCTGAGGGAGGAAGAGTCAGAGAGAATGGTCAGTTCTTGAGCTGTGAAATCCATCTCATTTCTCGGTTCTCAATTTAAATGTTGTTATCAGTTAGGATGCTTTTGGCTGGGAAGAACAGAAAACTCAGATTGAAACTTAGGCAATCATTAAAGTTTATAGTCATGTCATGGGAGTCGAGAGGTAGGGTGGATTCAGGCATGGATTAGTGGACAGTTCAATGATGTCTGTAATGATTCAATGACTCGGGGTCATTCTTCACTCTGTCATCTTCATTTGTGGCTTCATCCTCAGCTGGCTAGTTTTACTCATTGTCACAACATGGTAACCAACAGGTTTGAGGCAACAGGCTTCCTTGGTCCTACCTGGTAGTAGACATCGAGAGAGAAGAAACTGTTCCACACTCAGGCGCAAAAAGTTCTTTCCAGTCAGTTAGATTGGACCAGTTTAGATAATATTGTCTCCCTGGATAAGAGAAGATGCTTATTAACTTAGACTCAGCGGCTTCCATATCTGGAGATGGGGATGGGGTGGGTACTTGCCTAAAATCAGAGTTCCGTTAGGTTTCTTTTGGGAACTGTAAAATTCCATTCACCTTACAATAAACTCCCTTCTCTTTAAGGTAGCTTGAGAGTGCCTTATCCCTGAAACCCAGAATGCTTAATTAATGCACCAATAAAAGATTCAAAGGCAAGATGCTCCAAAAGAGCTGAAGGAGGAAGGGGGGAAGAAAAGGGTAGGAGGAGAGACATGGCCATACATGGCATTGAACTTCCAAAATATTGAGGGAAGAAGCTGTTCCCAGTAACCTCCAAGGTCATTCAAGACAATTTGTGTGATGGAGAGAAGACACATGAGGAGCCACTTTAGAGAAAAATCTAGGTAATCCAAGAACATCTTAGGCAATTTATAGATTAGACATGAAGAGGGGGAGTAGAAAACTCCTACCCTGCATGGCCAGAGAGACCGTGAATAGGGCAACAACTCACCATATTGGATAAGAGCATCCAGTTGATGGCTACATTCAGGATGACATACAGGTATCATTCCAAGGGCCAGTGTGACTTGTAGTGGCCCTTGGAGCAAACCTTCAGAAGGATTCAGAATCCTGACGAGTGACATCCTTGAACTACTTAGTCCTATTCCAGAACTTTCTTTCTTAGCTTTACTCTCTGCCTTTGAAGAACTATTCCTTAGCAGTTTGGATGTCACTTCCCTTTTGTATGAGTCTTTCTAGAGATGGCCTGAGTGTTTTCCTTGTCCTGTTCCTCTAAGAAGCAGTGTGTCAAAAGGACAGAGGATGGTGTCTGGAGTTGGGGTAAACCCAGGATTTGGACATCAGGTTTCTCACTCAGCTTCATTATGTATGAAATAAAGAGAATAATATCTACTTGAGATGCGTGATCCAAGGATCAGATTTAATGGATACAATGGATCCAGGGTGGTGCTCACTCTGCATTTTGGGGGAAGTCATGAAAAGTTTCCTGCCCTGGTTGCTCCAGTCCTCAAGATCATGGACCACCTTTTGTTCTTACGATTTCATTCATTCATCTACTCATCCACAATGGCAACTTACATCTGTGCTGGGGAATAACTTTGTCCTCATCTTGACATTCAGAGGTCCTCTTCTTGACACTCCTGAGTTTAATTTTGCTCTTTGCTTGGGTTCCTTTCAGCCAGGTTCTGGGAACTTTTTATGATCTTCTTTTAAATGGTGCACATTTGGACATGATAAATGAAATCATGGTATTTCAAGGGCGAGATCTCGGTGTTGACACTGAAAGTAACTGGACGTGAAGAGTGAAATTAAACTCAAGAATGTCAAGATGGGTGCCTTATTACCTCCATCTGAATATTAGGATGAGGACAATGGTTTTTTTTTATTAGTTTTTTTGTTTTTTATATCAGACAATAGCTGGCAAAGAGTACAGAAAGCAGAGAGAGAGAGCAAGGGGGGGGGGTCGTTTGAAATTTTCAGATTTTATACCCCCATCTGGATTCTCCTGCTGAGAAGCAGGCTGGACACTCAGACCTGGAAACCCATGCCAGACATTTAAGTCCTAGAAGTCCATTTCTGATGGTATTTGGCAACATTGGGCCTCTTTGGGCCAAGGGTTTAGTGCCAAGAGTAATTGTGATTTACGCCCCTAACCCGTTTGGGTGCAAAATGGTTTTGATTAGATGCATGCCATGTTTATTAAGCCTGCACAAAGGAGGCTGGGGGCTTGACTGGTCTGCCATAAAAGGGAGGGAGATTTACACGGCTCCCTGCAGGATTCATTTAATCTCTTGGGGATTTACTGACCTTCAATTAGAACTGTTAAGTACTGTTTACACGGTCCCTAATTCATACAAGACTGATGTAAGGTTGAATTTTGCTTTCATTAAGGACCTATGAATCCAGGAAATAAAAATAAAAAGTCTTTGCCAAGCAAGATGTGATTTGGTTAAAAACAAACAAACAAAAAAATGAAAGCAAAAAGCCACTAGGAGTTGAAAGCCTTACTTTGCCATAATTTAGGAGTAGCCTGATACTAAAGAGTTGATCTATTTTTAGGATGGGTTTAAAAAGAAAAAAGAAAAAACAAAAAACACCTGATCTGAGATTATTTGCATGAGGATTAGCTTTACAGTTTTAAAACTCTTTCTTACAGAGAGTTGGGACAAGACAGATCCTTGATTTGTTTTCAGTTATTCAAAAATCAGGATTCCCTTTTACTTACTAGAAGGAAGAGTGCAGTTCATCCCTTAGAGGAGCCCATTGTACACATAGAAATTGCCTTTAGCTGTGTCTTTGAACTACAGAACATGGACTCCCATTGGGCTTATAAAAGATACCAGGGCTACATAAAACCATGAAACATCATCCCTGTACATTATTCAAGGACTTGGGGGAAAACATAGTTTAAAAGATATTGGAAAAGAAAAGGGACAAAAAAGATGTTGGGAAAAAAAAAAAACAACAAAAACCACTACAGTGTTGGATGAGAAGTCGCAAACTCAGATGCCCACAGGGAACAAGCAGGTGGGAGAATGAGTGAATTAGCCTCATTGGGCGCTAGTTGGGTAAAGTGAGGAACCCGTTTCCATCTAAAAAGACACCCATGGCTCAGCTACAGGCTCAGGAAATAATGTTGCATGAACTTCTAGGTGTCCACTGTTTCTCCTGGCATTGGGACTTATTCTTGAAGGAGAACCCTATGAAAAATGTACAGAGCCGCAGCCTCATGCCAGGAGAAGTGATTTTATTATATTTTTCTTAATTTTTTTTTATTTAAGTAATCTCTCCACCCAACGTGGGGCTCGAACTCACAACCCTGAGATCAAGAGTCTCATGCTCTTCTTGACTGAGCCAGCCATGGGCCCCCAGGAGGAATGATTTTAAATCCTTTGACATGTTATAGGCATTGCTTCCAGTTTCTGCCTTGGAAGCAGAACACTTAAGCTATGATGGCCTAGGGCTGTGCAAAACAAATTCAATACCAGGGTAGCACGATAATTGCTGTGATCACAGCCAACAATGATCTTGTCTACATCATGTCCCTGAATGCTTCCAACTGTCCTGTGTGGCGTTTGAAAGATGGGGAAACTGAGGCTCAGTAAGGTGATGTCACCTGCTCAGGAAGTTGCAAATGAAGCCTCCCACTCAATCTCAGAGCCCAGAGCCTGTGTTCTTGGCCATCATGAAATGTCATTAGAGACTAGGATGGAATTCTAGAGCTTCTCTTTATTATGTAATTTGATCTTCATCTAGAGTGGGAACTTGGCGTAGATCTCTATACCACCATGCTCACTTCTTTCCATTGGTGTCTCTTCCTGTGGAATGAATTATTCCCTGAAAGATGAGGAGCTTGGGGGCCAGTAATGGAGGAAGGGCCTGATGAATCACGATGACATTTTCTACATCCCAAGACCCACTGGTGAAGCTGGTAAGTGTGATCCCTTTTCCCACTGTCCAGAGAATAGAAGAATTTCAATGTCAGATGAAATGATGAGTTGGATCAACACCCACTTTGGTGACCTGGTGATGAGTTCAGCTCTTGCCCAGATAAATTGCAGAGGGTATTTGGTAGAGAAACTTCCACACCTTTACCCTTGGTGGCCTAAAGTCTCTGTCTTAGATTGGGTTTTTCCAGATGTAACTGATTTGAGGACAGATAGTTTAACTGGGAAGTGATCCCAGGAAGCCCTGGTAGGGAAATAAGGAAATGAAAAGAGTGTATTAATAAGCAAGTTACAGCCCTGAGGTAGGGTTGCCAGATAAAAGACACCTAGTTACATTGGAATGTCAGAAAAACAACTAATTTTTCAGTGTATGTATATCCCGTATTACATGGGACATTCCTATGCTGTTACTCATTGTCTATCTGAAATTCCAAGCTAACTGGGCTCACTATATTTTTATTTCTTGTGTCTGGCAGCCTTGCACTAGGGGCTTCTGGTAGATGGTGTGGTATACACTTCAGAGCTGTCCCACCTGAAAAGCAGGGAAGCAGGGTTGTTTACCCTCTATCTTACATTTGTCATTCGTTGAGGGCTACTCTGGGTTCATCAGCTCCTTAGCACTTCTGGTCTGTTCTGCACAAGGCTGGACTTGTTCCTTCAGGTAGAGAAAACCCCAGAAAAGAAGACACAGTTGCTTGCACCCCTGTGATTAGGGTGAGGGGAGCAAGGTGCCTAGGCTACAGAATTTAAGGAGCTGCTTGCTCTGAGGGACATGCAAAGACAGAATCAGCTTCATTCCCTGCACGCTGGCCTGGCCCTGGCTTACAGGAAGAGGTCTCTGGCAAGCATGGAAACCTCAGGCAGGGAGGGGTTGGGGGCAAAGCATCAGTAGATCTGCTATAATCTGTAAGGATCACAGGATAGAGGATGCCAGGTAGGAAATCCTACTGCCTTCCCTGAGTTTTAGATTTTCCTTTAGCACAGGTTCCCAAAATTTATAAAGACCTGCCTGTTTTATACGAGAAAGAATTCAGTCTGGCCTCTGGGCGCCTAGGTCTCTCTACTCCTTGCTTATGTGTTCTTCTTCCATGTTCCTTTTCTATGGCCCAGTTATTGAACACATCACATCTCTTGTATAATAATCATGTAACAATCGTCTAGCCCAGGAAGCTAGACTGGTAGCTCTCTGGGGCTGCCATTTTTGTTCTTGGAAGAGTTGATACAGTTGAGATCAGTCTGAACTGATGGAGAAAGAGATGAGGAAGGAGAGCTTGCCCAACCTCAGCGAGCAGAGATTCTCCCCCTCTGCCCTGTGTGGTGGCAATATGGTGTGTGGAGGTAAGAAATACGACTTCGCCTCCGCTCCTATCTTTCTCCCACCCTGCTGTTCACATACTAATGTGTACTGAGTATCTTCTTGGCTCTGGATGCTATGCTTGGTCATTTTATCTATGGCAATGTGGGGGGGGTTGGGGGGCAGTCTGCAGTCTGTTTTAGGCGACCGAGGGTTTTAATTCTCAGAAGAAGGCATGGTTTTCCTTGGGTAGGCTTGCTTTTTTTTTTTTTAAGAATGCAACTTTTTTTTTAATTTAAATTCAATTAGCCAACACATAGTACATCATTAGTTTTTGATGTAGTGTTCAATGCTTTCTAACATGCTATCAACAGATTTTTCAAGTTGTTTAGAGTCCTCTTATATATCTTTGCTTACTTACAACTCTTTATCTATATGGTATAGTGGTTTTGAGCCTGAACTTGAGACTTAGAAGTGGCTGTGAATCTAGCCCCCAACACCTGCCAGGTGTGAGACCTGGAAAGCAGGCATATCATTTAACCTTTCTGTACTCAAGTTCCATGACTATGGTGTGGGGATGAGAATGATATTTACTGTATAGGGTTGTATAAGAGTCAAGAGAGGCAAAGTCATGCTCCAATAATTACCAGTCTCTAAATCTCAGTGGACTTAGATCTCAAACAACACAAGCTTATTTTTTTATTCATGCTACATGTTCTTTGCACATCTTCTGCTATCATCCTTATCCTTGGACCAAGAGTAACCAAAGAACATTTACAAAAACAGAAGATATTTCAAGATAGGTTTGAGTAATGAGTTAGGTCAACACCCACTTTGTTGATCTGATAGTGAGTTTAGCTCATCTCTAAATAATTCTAAATGGGATTTGCAAGATCAAATGGACTGAGATTGCTGTTTCAGATCCCCAGAGCAACTGGAATCTGAGTGCAAGAAAATTTTTGTTTTGGTGGTGGGGGGGGGGCGTTGTGATTCCAGGAAGCACTGAGAGGGAAGTGACAAGATGAGAAAGGAAGGGAGCCAGTACAGGATGTGTTAGTGGGCAAGTATGGGCAACTGGGCTCAGTTCCAATGGTGACCAAGGCCTCACCACCTGGAGTGGCACTTCTCGTGGTAGCAAGGGGAAGATCGTATGCATCCAGGTCATGCACTAGCAAGGAAATGCTCCAGCCAGGTAGCAATAGGTGTAATTTTCTCCCATACTCAGTTGGCCAGAATTGGTGACATGGCCCAACCCAAATGCAAGACACCTGAGGAAGTGCAATTGCCCTAATGGTAGGAGAACCAGGCATTTATATCTAGCACAGGTTGTGTGGGATTCAATGAAGTCATATTTGTAAAGCATATGGTATAGAAGCCAGCAGGGAGTGAACACATGATAAATGTTGGTTGCTCTTTTAATTATGATGATGTATGCCCCACTAGATTATGGACAATTTAAGGGGAAGGACCTTGTCTCACTTCTAATAACAGTGACATTTATCGTTGAATACTTTGCACGTGCTGGGCACTTTGCCAAAAAGCATCCCCACAGCAACCCCATGTGGGTAGCTAACTACTCTTTTCAATCCTATTTTGCAAATGGGGAAACCAAGTCTGAGTGGGATTAAGTCAACCCGCTCAGGCTCCTCTAGCAAGTAAGTGGCGGTTCGGGGATTTAAACCCATGCCAATGCCCACACATTTGGCACATTTGTGTCTCCTGTCTTTGTACTGCTAACCTCTAACACCAAGCCCTAAACAGAGTGGGGCTCCATTAATATTTGCAGAATTGACTGGAGTAACTTTTTCTGACCTCATAAGTGCATCAAAGACCTTCCATCTACTCCTTCCTCTTGCATGCATTCTCCCCCCAAATGGGATGTGGCCCATTGTTCTACACCATTGGCCAACACAACCTCCTCCTACCATTTAATTACTGTATGTAATTCTGAGATTTGGCATCTCTCATCACCTGTCCCTTGCCTCCTCGTCTCTTCCTGGTCAAAGCCAGAGATTTCTCTGATGCCCTGGTGTTATAAGGCAGGGCATATCTGTGGGTACCATGACTCTTCTTCATGTAGAAGGTGGGTGGAACATTCCAGAAATTTCCAAGGGTATTAGAATAATCTCCTTAAAGTTTTAAGTGCTTACTGTCACCTAAAATGGCTACTCTTTCAGGGTTTTGATTTTTTTCCTCTTCTGGTCATCTTAAAAAAAGAAATGGAATTTCATTTAGGGGTCCCTCTGGGAATCTGACAACTTCTCCTTCCTTTTATTCAGTTAAAGTCTGAAAATATCAGCTGGCTCTTATCTGATTCCTTGTCTACTAACATTATGTTCTGAGGAAAGCCCCCTCCAGCTCTGCAATTTTTTTAAACTTTTTTTTTTTTTAGTGGTGGTGGGTCATGGTAGACAAATAAAAATCGTTCTGAGGTTATCTGAGACCTGCCATTCCACACAATAGCAATAAGAACGTTTTCCAAATTTAAAACTCTGATGGAGGAAGTGGGTTACAATAGGAGCAACCTTTGGCCCTGATCAGTCATAATGGTTTCCTGGATTCAGGGATATTATGGGCTGGGGCCAAGGGTTTCAGCAGAGAGAACACAAGATGTGTTAAACTTAGAACACAATGTGCGAGTTCCGGGTGGGGCTGTCAGAGGGACATCTTTCTTTCTTTCCGGTGAAAACGATTCCTTTTCCAAACAAGGACCTGGATCTTTCTTGCGGTCTGGCCAGTGCCTGGGTATTTTTGTTCTGCTGCTGGTCTGAAGAGGAATTTTGAGATATCGATGAATCTGAAAATCTTCCCTCTAGGGATGATTTCTAGGCATTATTTACCCACAAATACCTACTGAGTGACTGCTGCGTGCCAGACACTATTCTTGAGGTCAGGATCTAGCAATAAAGGAAAAAAAATAGCTCCAAAGCCCTGTCTTTGTGAAGCTTCATTCTGTGGCACAGTTCTTCAACCTCAGGGCTACTGACATTTCGAGCTGGAGAATTCACTGTGGTGGGGGCTATCCTGTGCATCATGGGGTGTTTAGCAGCATCCCTGACCTCAACCCACTAGAAGCCATGAGAACCCCTCCCCAATCATGACAACCCAAAATATCTTCAGATGTTGCTAAATGTCTCAGGGGCCCAAATCACTGTTGGTTGAGAACCACTGTTCTATGGGAGGGAGACAGACTATACACTGCGAAGTTATAAGGAGGTAACAAAGAAATATATTCTGTTGGAGATCAATAAAGACAGGAGGGTTGAGTCTCAGTAGTGGGGTAGGGATGTGAGATTGTTGTAATATAAAAGATGTAGTTGGGGAAGTCCTTCTGGAGAAGGTGACATTTGACAAAGACTTGAAGGAAGCAATGAAGTGAGCCACAGGGCCATGGAGGGGACAGCCCGTGCAAATGCCTTGAATCACCAAGGGCATCTGCCGGGGGAGTGACAGGAGAGTGCTCAGAGAGGAGGCAGAGAGATCAAGGGAGGGAGCATCCATACTATGCAGCATGGGGCCTCTGTGGCCACTGTCAAGGCTTCACTTTTCTCCAAGAGGAAGGGAAAATCATAGTCCAACTTTGAACAGAGGCATAAGATGATCTGTCTTTCTTTCTTTCTCTCTTCCTCCCTTCTTTCTTTCTTTCTTTCTTTTTTCTTTTCTTTTCTTTTCTTTCTTTCTTTCTTTCTTTCTTTCTTTCTTTCTTTCTTTCTTTCTTTCTTTCTTTCTTTCTTTCTTTCTTTCTTTCTTTCTTTCTTTCTTTCTTTCTTTCTTTCTTTCTTTCTTTCTTTCTTTCTTTCTTTCTTTCTTTCTTTCTTTCTTTCTTTCTTTCTTTCTTTCTTTCTTTCTTTCTTTCTTTCTTTCTTTCTTTCTTTCTTTCTTTCTCTTTCTCCCTTGCTCCTTCCTTCCTTCCTTCTTTCCTTCTTTTCTTTCTTTCTTTCTTTCTTTCTCCCTCCTTCCTTCCTTCCTTCCTTCCTTCCTTCCTTCCTTCCTTCCTTTCCTACTCTGGCTGCTGCTGAGTTGCAAACAGACTATGGGGGTGGGGGTAAGGAAAGAAGTAGAATCATAGCAAGTCAAACTTTGACTCCGGGCAACTTCAAGACGAGTGTCTCAGTCTGGGCCTGGCTAGATATCTGTAAGCTTCTACAGACATCATCTCCCCTTCCATTAAGGATGCACACAGAGTGGTGGTTGTAGCTGCCGGATGTGGTAGACCGTGTCAGAAAGACTGGAGATTGAATTTGCCTTATTTTCTCTGTCATCTTTTCTTGTTAGACTCTGTCCTAGGTAATGTCCCAATTTTCATTTTAGAAAGAATATGTGCTAGGTGGAAGACCAAAGGCCTAGGTAATTATAATTATTAATCAGGTGTGATAGAAATAAGCTAACAGCTACCGGCTCTTGTTATTTGCTAGAGGTTGTGCTATCCTCCTTTTATGCATTATGTCCTTGAATTCTGGCCACAACCCTATGAGGAGGATACCTGTCTCATTGTTTTCCTCACAGTCCAGATGAGGACACTGAGGGTCAGAGTGCTATAGTGACTTCTCCAAAGTTGCAGAGCCTCGAACCTCATTGACTGAGAGGTGTCTGAGAGGGATATGCAGCCAACTGATGTGGAAGATGGAAACTTCGTGATTGCCTGGGGTCCCAGTTCCATGTCCAAAACTGCCCCTTCCATGTCCTGGGACTCATCAAGGGATGTTGGAGAGGGGTGAGCTGTGGGTGGAGGGCAGCTTAGAGCTAACCCCCACCTTCAGTGGATGGGACATGGAGTTAATTGCTCAGGCTCTGTCATCTACAGACCTGTTCAAATCCCAACTCCACCCACTTAGGACTCTGAGATCTGAATCCATTACCTCGCCTCCCTAAACTTCAATTTCCTCATCTCTAAGACTGGAATAATAATAGCATCATGAGTGTTGTTGGTGCCTCACCCATATCTCCTTGCCCCCTCCTACCATCCAAGCCACTTATAGCTCAGGTGGGCAGTTCCCAATATACTGATGTTCAGCCCTCTTCCCAAGGGCTTTCTCTGACTGCTGACCTGTGCTCAGCTCAGGATGGGGCAGATCAGAAGTGCCAGGAGGTGATATTTCCAGGAGTAACCTCAACCAATAAAGAATGACATGTGGTTGATAAAGATCCTACTCCCTCATGGGACAATTCTGAGGTGTGTTCTCACAGCCCCTCAGGAGGTCCACAGCTTGACTGTACCCCAGTTACCCTCAGCACTGACCACTCACCAACATACCTTTACTTCTGCTTTCTTCCTTGTCTCTTCCTCCCTCCCCATGCTTCCTGGTATCATCTCCCAAATAAACTATTTGTATCCAGATCCTCATCTCAGGATCTATCTGGGGGGACCACACCAGACCTCCTTAAGACTGTCGTGATGGTTATGAGAAAGTGAATGTATTTAGCACAGTGTCAGATATACAGGAAACACTGAGAAAATGGCAGCTATGATAAAGCTGATGAAGGTGGTGATGATGTTGAGGATGAGGATGATGATGATGGAGGCAATGAAGATGATGATGGGGGAGGAAGGAGAGGAAGAGGAAGAGAAGGAGGAGAAGGAGAGGAGGAGGAGAAGGAGGGGGATGTGGAGGGAGAGGAGGAGGAGTAAGAGAAGGAGGAGGGGGAGGGGAAGGAGGAGAGGATGATGACCATGAAGAAACTAAGACCCAGAAGGGAAGAGGTATGTGGCGAATAGTGGACTGACGGGGCATGGAGAGCTAGAGCAGCTGCCCAGCCAGACCCATGATGGAGTCACCCCCTGTCCACACTTTCTCCTACCACCTGAGTTCCTGGAGTTTCCTCCCCGTGGCCAATGTTCTCTGGGAGATAACCTGTCCCCTGTTCCCCCTACACAGTGGACAGTCAGTGAGTCAGTGAGTTCTAGCCAAGCACCAATTCTGTGTAAGATGGGGTAGGAGGGACCAGAAATGATAAAATATGGTCCTTGTCTGAGCTACCCCTCCTTCATGAGGAAACCCAAGTCTTCTGTTCACAAAGGTCCTTCTCGCCATCTCACTCTTGGACTTCACCTTGGATCCTACCACTGGACAAGTGGACACACAGCCTTGGGACCTGTGTGAGTGTATTGTCTTGAGACTGTTGTTCAGCTTCCTGTGTGGGGTGGCTTATTCCCTGTTGTGCTCATTTGCTTCAGAACTCCCTGTTCTTAGATGAAAAATCATGGAAGTTTCCAAGTCAACAAATGCCGTTATGTGTTTCACCTGTAGAAAAGTTGGTGCCTTCTCCTCCAGTGTTCTCTTGGCCACTGGTGAAGGGATTGAAGTTAAGTCTTTAGAAGGGTGCATGGAGAAATGTTGGTATTTGGTGGATGAACTCTAGAAGGGTCAGAGCTGGGAGGCACCTAGGCAGTCATCTCTTCCAACCCTCCCTCTTTTGACAGTAGGAAAATCAAGACACAGAGAGGTTACTTTACCACATGATGCCACACAGCTAGAGGATAACACAGCCCAGAATAAAACTCACTTCTCTGCATCCCCACTCCATTGTTTTTCTTGCTCTATTATTATCCACCTCTTATAAATCAAGTTGCCAGAAATGCACCAGGAGCATCATCTGGTCAAGGACAAATCTTTTTGTGACATGAGCAATAGCTTCCTCATTCAACATTTTCACTGGTCTTGATTTTCATCTATCAAGTTAAAAAACAAATCAGAACAACTCTATTTTTTAAAATAATGAAGTTGTAAAGAATTTCTGTTCAACGTCAATGTCACAGAAGCATGAAAAGCTACATGCTGCAATGAATGGTGGATTTTTCACTCTAAATAAAATGTAATTCATCTAATTGATTTGGTTGAATCTATGCCTTCTGAAGCTTTGTGTTTTCCAATAAAAATGGCCAACCTGCTGAGCTATGTCTGGAGGAAGGAAAGCTAGAGAAAAGAGAGAAGCCCCAAGGAAGAGAGAGAAAAAAATCAGAGCATAAATATATCAAAACTCTCTTCTTTAAGACAGTAGAGAGAGCTCATAGAGAATTAAAGAAAACCACCTTTTTGGCACCCACTTGTACCTCAAAATTATTCATTTAGGTTTGTTTATTTATATCTTGCTTTATTCCTCCAGAAAGGAGGAGGAGAAACAGTGCCCTTCAGATAAGATTATTAATACGCAGCATGTATCGATCATTATCATGTGCCAAGAACTGCATAAACATGATCCATTCAACTTGTTTATCACAGTTACTCTGGGAGGCAAGTATTCTTAGTCCCATTTGTAGTGAGTTAAACGGTGGCCCCCTAAGAGGTAGTCCACCTGGAACCTGTGCATGTGAGCTTCTTTGGAAAAGGAATCTTGAAGATATAATTATGTTAGGAATCTTGATGTAAGATCATCTTGAATTATCTGGGTGGGCCCTACATCTGATGACAAGGGCCCTTCATAAGAAGACAAGAACAGACATGGGGGTGAAGGTCATGGGAAGAAGGAGGTAGAGATTCAAGTGACATGTCTACAGCCAAAGGACTCCAAGCATTGGTGGCAGCCACCAGAAGCGAGGAGGGAGGCACTGAGCAGGTTCTCCTTCAGAGCCTCCAGAAGGAACACCTTCACTGATACCTTGATTTAGGGCTCTGTCCTCCAGGATGCAGAGAGAATAGATTTCTCTTCTTTTAAGCCACTCAGTTTGTGACATCTGTTCCAGCAGCCCTAGGGAATGAATACACCATTTTATAGAGTAAGGTTCCAAGGCCCAGAAAGGTTAAATCGCTCATCTATCCATACAATCCAAAGTGCTATAGCTGGGTTAAAATTTGAAGATTCATAGCTGATCCGAATATCAGGTTGGATTTTTAAAAACAGCTTAAAATGGATAAAGAGATGCATGGAAAGCATTCCCCTAATGTTAATGGCAACTCTTTTAGGATGCTGGGCGGGGGTGGTGGGGGAGGAGGTTCATGTAACTCTTGCTTTCTTTATTGTTCTTTTATATACTGTTCAAGTTTTCCACAATAAGCAATATTGACTCTGTAATTGGAAGAAAAAATTAAAGGGATTTTCCCTGAGGACAATGTACGGCAGCAACACAGAGTGTTAACTGAAGAAGGTTGCTCCACAAACTTGTAGGTGGGAAATAATTACTACAGTTATATCAGTCTGTTCTTACCTTGGCCTTGTAAGGAAGTTACTGCTATATCCCCATTTTACAGATGAAAATCCTGAGTCTTGGATTTAGAAAGTACTGGGCCATTGTATTTAAGTCTCCACTAAAGAGAATATTCCCTTATCCTCACCATCCCTTCGGTCCTTCCTTGAGTCTAAGTTACAAGGCATACTAGAAGCACACATTTTTGTTTTTCCTTAGACTAGTCAACGTTCAAGTCCTCAGAGTCTAAGTCCAAGTTATGGAGGGACAGAGGGACAGAAGTAAGCTTTCTTTTTTCCTTTTTTTTCTCCAACCCATTCTCTTTCTGAGTGGAAAATCTGATAGTTCCCTGGTGTTAGAAAAGACTCTAAAAGACTCTAAAAGATTAGAAAAAACTCTAAAAGACTCTAAAAGATTAGAAAAGACTCTAATCTGAACGTGAGGAGAGAAGAGCAAACATGAGATCCTAATTCTACTCTTTTGAGAAAACCTAGAGGAAGCCTTGTTCTCTTAAGCTCAAAATAGAATGTGGATATTTTTCACAGGCAGGTTTAAAGCTATGGTAAGCAATTTCAACCTACAGCCTGAGTCTTGGGGGCTTGGGACTGGCTTTTCTACCACCTACATGTTAGCTAAGAATATAGAGGACTGAATCTCTTATTTTTTTAGATTCAAGTTGTCCTGGTTCAGCCCCATTGAGAACTCTGAGAATTCTAGAACACAACCTGCAGAAAAGTGGACTGGAGCACACCTTGCCAGGACCACCCACTGTCTGAAATCTCACTCTATGTCCAACACCTGGCCACACACTTTATAGGCATTGTCTCAGGACAAACCTGAGCAGTAAGCATTCTCATCTCCATTTTCTAGATGAGGGAACTGAATCTTAATTGGTCAAGGAGCTTGGATGTGGCAGAATCTCGGGCTGAGCCAGACATATCTGTCCTCAGCCTGCTGTCCCCTCTGTGGAGCTGTCTCTCCATCCCTGGACATTCAGAACCATGTGTAAATGAACTAGAACCTCACAGATTAAATGTTCCTCTTAGATATCCAGGAAGTGTGGATGTCAGAATGTGCATTATGCCCAAGGCATTGCTAATGTAGTACTGGGTGTAATGCCCAAACAATGAATCATGGATCACTACCTCAAAAACTAATGATGTACTGTGTGGTGACATAACAAGAAAAGAAAAGAAAAGAGAAGAGGAGAGGAGGGGAGGGGAGGAGAGAGGAGAGGAGAAGAAGAGAGAAGAAGAGAAGAGAAGAGAAGAGAAAAAATATTCAAGGAAAAGTAACAAAGAATGATGGTATTAACAGTCAATGTCCAGACTGGGTACTTACTGAACCACAGTCTAGTCCTCACAGTAATGTGACCCCCAAAAGTAGTTTCCCCTCCCTGGGCCTATTTCTCCACTAATACATAAAGGCATTGTTGTAGAATCACCTGGAAAATCTTTGAAAAGTTATACATTCTAAGATTTATTTTTGACTTTCTAAATCCAAATCTCCTGGGGAGAGCTTATTAATCATTTAATTAATTAATCACTTAATTACTGAATCAATTTAGCAGATACTTATTGCTATTGGACACTTGGCTGCTGGGGATGAAATGGTGCGTTTGTCAGGGTTCCATCAGGAAACAGAATAGCCCACTCTGGTTAGGGTACTTTAAGGCGTTTCATAAAGGAGCTAAGACAAGGATGTGGGCAGTATATGAGAAAAGCGTAAAGGATAGTGCGGGACCTGCAAGCTAGCAACACTGGGGCTTTTCCAACTTCTAGACCTGAAGGAAGGGGGAAGTGTTAGCTGTATTACCTGAATTTGAGGGAGACAGCTATGGAGGGAGGACCTCCTTAGGAGAGCTGGAACCTTTATTGAGAACAGATTTCCCTAAACTCGTCACTGTTGATACATCCTTCTGTGCTGTAGGGGGCTATTCTATGCATTGTAGGATTCTATGTATTAGCAGCATCCCTGGTCTCTATCTCCCGGAGGCCAGCAACACCCTCTAAACTTTGCCAAATGTCCCTTGGGGGTTAACGTCACCCGTAGTTGAGGGTGACTGATCTAGAGATGCAGCCAGCTTGTAGTGACCTCCTGGAGTAGAGATGACATCCTAATGTCCCCATTTCCCTTTCCCTTCTGTCTCCTCCTAGGGTTTCCCATTGGTCAAAACTCAACCAGATGCCAGAAGGTGAGGAAGCACGCTGATGTACTCCAACAGGGTGGCTCTGAGCCGACAGCAGGGCATACAATGGTGGGTGGCAAGTGGAAAGGGGTAAACAGAGACACAGCACAAGTAGTCAATAAGATGGATAGGACATTCTTTAGGAGCTCACAGTCTCATAGTGATGGGGCTGGAAGAGGAGGCAGACAATAAACAAATACATATACAAGATAATTTCTGAGCATGATTAGGAATACGTAGACAAATGGAAAAAAAAACCCAGAATTGCAACAGTAAATGGCTGAGCTCTCTGAACATGTGGATATTAAGTGAAGACCTGAATGGTGTTATGGGGCCAATCTCATAAATATTGTAGGGGGGATACTCCTGGAAAAGGGAATAGCATGTGCAAAGGCCCTGAAGTCTGCATTCATTTATTCATGTGTTTGTTTTTGCAGTACTGTACTGGGATGTAATTTATATATAGTAAAATATGCAAGTAGTAAGTGTACTGGTTAGTGAATTTTTGTAAATGTAATCAGTCCCATAACCATCAACCAGATTAAGATATAGAATATTTCCATCTCCCCAGAAAATTCCTGTATTCCCCAAATTGGGCCCCCCTATCCTACCACTATTCTGACTTCTATTGCCATAGATTAGTGTTGCCTGTCCTTGAACTTCATATAAATGGAGTCACCCAGTGTCTACTTTCCTGTGCCTGGCTTCTTCACTCAACACTGGGTCTGTGTGATCCATTCATGTTGCATGTATCAGGAGTTCATTTCTTTTTATTACTACATAGTACTCCACTGTATGGACATACCACAGTGTGTTTATCCATTCTTCTGCTGAAGGACATTTGAGTTGGTTCCAGTTTGGGGCTGTTATGAATAAAGCTGCCATGAACATTTTCTTGTAAATCTTTTTGTTTACATATGCATTCATTTCTCTTGGATGCAATTTGGGGGGCCCAGGAGAAATGTAGCTTTCCTAGAAATTACCCATTTTCTGTTCGATTCTTTAAACCACAGGATTAAAGGGCTTCCGAGGCCCCCTCCAGCTTGGAAATCCTAACATGCATAGCAATTTCCTCCGATCTCTGCCAGTCTCATCAAACACACAGGTCTGTTTCTTGGGTTCATCATTGTCCCCCAAGTACCATGCACCCCCAAGACAGCTGTCCTCATGCTGGGTACCTGGGCAACCTTCCCCTGCCCGGCCCAGCCTCCCGCCTCCTCCTCTGGGGGCGTGTGTATTAAATCATGGCACAGCGGCTAATTCTTTGCAGCTTGCTGGTTGCTGCCTCCATTTGAGCAGACAGGAGGGCGCCCTGACACAGTTAAAGATCACAAGCTTTGATAACCTGGCTTTCTGATTTATGACAGTCCAGGTCTGCGTGTTCCCCTAATGAGGGAACTCAGAGTGTCAACCTGTTTATTAAATGCTCAGAACCATGTGTGAGCCGGACCGAGGTAAGAAGTCAATCATATTTTCATTTATTCTGCCTGTCCCCCTCCTGTTCGCTCAGTCCTCTCTCCTTGAGACTGTCAGCCTGCCAAATTCCTTCTTTTCATCTCGAGAGGGGAGGACTTTAGGACAGATCATTTGTGGAGACGGTCGGGGTCCGCGGTGTTTGCACGTTCCTACTGATTTCCTAGGTGTTTGGAAGTTAATGATACTCAACACCTCATGATTCTTTCCTATATGTCAAACAAAGGCATGAAATGGAAAGTGGCCAGAGGCGAGAGGCAGGGGAACTGGGGGGGGGGGGGGGGGCGGAGAGGGGAGGTACGGGACAGAAGCACATCCATAGCTTTCTCTTCCCATTACCCAACCCTACAGAGACTGGTGTCAATGCCAGTGCAAGATGGATGAATATTCCTGAAGTTGTCGGGGGCTAATGAAGTCTTAATTCATCTCCTGTAATTCCCTTTGAAATAAAAAAAAAAAAAAAGGACAAATCAAAATAATGGATGGCCCAGATGCTTTAATCTGTACTTCTTCTCACCCTTTTCCCCTTTGCAACTTGGTCAGTGTCATTTCCTTAATCTCCGGAGATTCTACTCTGATTCCTTTCAAGTGGCATCAGCTCTGTCTCTTAGATTTGGTCTTCTGGACGTGGCATAAATATCTCTGCCTTTCTGAGGCCCCAGGGCTGGATTCTGTCGTTGGACATGTGGGGCGAGGGGGCTGAGCAGGCCACTGTAGAGTTTTCTCGGGGAGAAGAGCTCTAGACAGCCCAGCCTGGAGACCCCTGAAGAGTTTAGAACGTCACAGTTGACTGGGAGACTTGGTGCTTTAAGCGTCCATTAGTTGAGGTGCTGGTTTTTATTGTTATCCTGTTCATGCACTCTCATGATAAATGGCCTTGTTCATTAAAATACCCCTTGTTCCATTTAAAATGACCTTAGGAAGAAAAAATAATTAAAAAAATACCCTTAGGAAGAAGATCAGGAATGGCTTGATCTCTTCTCTCATTTCTATTCAATTCTTACATCCTGCATCTTGCCCAGTGCCTGGATTAGAATAGAAGCTACATAGATGTTTGTTGAATGAACGGACAAGCGGATGGATGAGTGAACAGAATAACCCAATTGTGCATTGCACAGTTTTTAACTTAAGTTTGGTCTTGATTCGTTTTCATATAAAGTATGTAAATATAGTCTGGCTGGTGGCAATGTGGAATAGCTGAATACCTGCGGTAGAGGCTGGTGGTCATTTGGCCATGTCCATTCTCTCTGTCTTCCTTAGTAACAGAACTCCATGTTTAGCTGGGCACTGGATCTCTGAAATAAAGAATCCATTTCCCAGCCTCCCTTACATCAAAGTGTGGTTATGGAGGCTCTGGCCACTGAGATCTGAGAGTTAATGTTATATGATTAATGTCCTTAAAAGACAGCTGGAACAAGGTCCTTTGCCTCTTCTTCTTCCCTTCCTGCTTCAGTATGGATGGAATGCAGGCATAAGGGATGGAGCTCAAGCAGCCATCTCGGACTATGAGGTGGGAAGCCAAGAAAGGTAAAGCAGTAAGAGAAAAGTAGCTTGGGTCCCTGTTGATTGTAAAACTGACATATCAGTCTGGACTGCTTGCCTCTGGACGAAATTATATGACAAAGCAAATTTCTAAGTCATATTTTGGGTTTTTCACCACATGTAACTAGACCTAATTCTAAAGGATTTAACATGTTTTGAGGATCTGGAGCTTCACTCATTAATATAGTCAGCTGCTACAGGTTAAAATATCTTAAAGGTAAGACACCCAGAATGTAGTGGCCACAGGAAAAATGGCCCACAGTCTGCTGACTGAGAAACAAAAATTGTGATCAATTAAAAAGAAATTAGTTTGAACCTTCGATTGAACAGAAATGGTTGACACTATTTTCTGAAAAATCAGAGAATAGCAATAAACGTTATAAGCCCCAAATCTAAGATGAATAGATAAGCAAGTAATTTATGGGGGACATACCAGGACCAGATACGCATGAAGCCCCCAGCACAGTGCTTGGCATGCCTCAGTGATTGGCAAATACCAGTTTCCTTCATTCAAATCTCCCGAACCTTCAGCATCTGCAGCTTTGCAGAGCAAGCAGCAACCAGATCTGGCAGGGCTTATTATGTAATGTTAATGTGTTTGGATGTTATTCTGAAGGCAAGAGAGAGACACAAAGAAGACTAGAGGTTTTAATTTTAGGTGATGTACATTTAGAAAGATCCCTGGCCATTAGGTCCCAGTTGCAGCTACTCAACCCAGCCCTTGCCGTGTGAAAGTTGCCATAGGCAATATGCAAATGAGTGGACATGACTGTGTCCCAATAAAACTTTATTTATAGGAAGTGGTGGTGGATTGGATTGGCTCACTGGTGGTTGTTTGCTGACCCCTACTCCAAGTAATTACATGAGTAGTAAAGACAGTGTGTAACAAGTAGGACAAGGGCAAGGTGCTATGAAACACAGACCACTTTAGGAAGGACTTCCCTAAGAAAGTGACATTTCCTGAGATTTGAGAGGTGAGTTGGTGCTAAGCCAACAAAAGGAAGTTGTGGGGTGTTCCAACCCCAGGGAGGAGAAGGCACTCGGCCCAAGAAGCTGAACATGGTCCACATGGCTGCAGCAGGACCTGCTGGGGAGCTCCTGAGGCAGATGGGGACAGACGGTCCTGGACTCAGGGGCCAGGTGGAGTGGTGGTGCTCAGAGGCCGAGAGTGCATCTCTAGAGTTGCATTTGCATCTTGAGACGGAGTCCAGGGCAGGGCAGGGATGAAGGGAGAAGGGAGAATAGTGCTTGCTTCCTCCCACAGGCACCCTTAAGTGGGAGGCAGCTGACTGCTGAACAAGACGCTGTCAGTTTCTGATGGATCAAGGGCACCAGAAGGACAATGTCATTCCTGGTCTCTGGGATTGAGTTCTACAAGCCTCCTCACCAGAGGCCCCTCTGGATGGGGGCAGACCACTCCCACCCGTCCTGAGGCTTCTCTATTTTAAGATGGAAATAAATCCTGCCCTTGGAGAGCTATCCCTTTGATGCTTGGTTTTAGGCAGAATAGAATGTACAAACTACCCACTTCCCATTTCCTTATCTACTCCTCCACCCCATCGTTTCTGTGGAGTCGAGATTTTATCCAGAAATGTAAAGGTATCCTCTGTTCTCACCTGTTTGTTCTAGCCACGTGGGAGAAGGAAGATTGCGTGGGATTCTGGAATCCTGCATCTGGCCCACCCCTCCTTCTTCAGGAGCCTACAGTTGTCTCCTGTGATAGTCTCTTGCATCAGTGTGGTGTGGCTTCCTAGCCTCCCAGGAAGGGTTGGCCCAAGGGAGGGTTGTCGGACAATGGCAGAGTCAGAGAAGGGGAGCGACCGGGGTATTTCTATGCCGTCTCTGCTTCTAGAGCATCCCCACCGCCTCTCCTTCTGTTCCACTCGTGCTCCTTCCTCTGCTGTCTCAGCCCCACTGGCAGCCCTAGCCAGGGCTCTCCCACCTCCTGGGGGACCCAGCTTCTGGCCCTGGCAAAGCTCCCTTCTCTCACTGTGCCTCCAGCCAAGGAGAGTAAGAACATCTTGTTCTGCTCTGGGTTGCTTCTCAGTCCCTCCCTCCCCTCGGCAGTCTATTAAACTCTGTCCCTCGATCAAACTCCCTCAGCTTGAAAGACCTTTAGTGGTTTCAGTTTTCTGATTGGGCCCTGACAAATACACATACCATCTCACAATTAAAAGGAGCTCTCTGTTCCCTGGTCTCATTCTTATTTTTATGGGCACAGCGCAGGGAAGACTTGAAGGTGGGTCCTAGGACACCATGCTGCAAACAGTAAAAAAGATAGAGGGAAAACTATATCGTCCGAAGTCCCGGATTAAGGCCACATGTTTCAGGGGAGCCAAGATCAACAATTGGGAGAGACTGAATAATGTAGAAGGATTCTTCCCTGAAGCTGCTTTGCAGGGACTTAAATTTCTCTTACCTCAAAGAAGCCCCAACTGGACCTGCAGATAAGGCCTTGTCATGTCTTTTATGCAAGATGGCAAAGCCAGGCATGCAGGGGAGTGGGGGTGGGTGAGTGGGGGTGGGGAGGGGGTGCATTTGCTAATTCCCTTCTCAGACGAATGCTTCAGGCAATCTCTTCCAGTCGTTGAGAACCAGCAGCTGAGAGGAACCCTAATTGCTGTTTCTTTTTCGGGTCCTCCTCTTCCGCTGTAAGATGGGTAAACTGAGGCCCAGAAAAAGAAAACATATTTCCCAGGGCCACACAGTCGTCATGGGGCAGCGGAGCCAAGGCCCCAGCCCTCCAGGTGGGCTGTCCTTCTGTCTTTCCACACCCAGGAGTTAGCGCGGTTGAGGAAGGGGGAAGGTAAGCAGGAATTTGAAGCTCCCTCATGCTTAATTTGCTAGGGCGTTCGTGATGTCCCGACTGAGGAGGAAATGGGAGGGAGGCCTCAGACACCCCATGTTCTCTCCGTGAGGAGACTCTCACCGAGACTGTGGTCTGAGCCCAAGGCAAAAAAGGTGGGCAACCAAGATGGTAAGCTGAAGTGGCTCCCTCCACCAGCCTCACCCCTTCCCCAAATATACCCACGTCCTCTCGGCTAGAGGACACAGTTGAAAACACCAAACACAAAACCAACCTTCTGGGCCCGGTTGCCATGTTCTGGATTCCTGGGGTCACCAACCAGAAAAGAATCTGGAAGGTGTCTTGCCACCATATTGGAGGACAGGCCTTATTCCCAGTGTGGACAGGGTTCCTGCCGTTCCGGATCCATGATCAGGAACTGCCTCAGTCCTCCGGCAAGAACAGATAGGCGAGGGTGTGGGGTGACCAACCTCGGGGCTGTGGGGGTCTGGCTGGCTGGGGGATCTGTGGTGGCGTGGACAGGTCACCTTGGCTTGATGGATTCGCTCTTGCTTCTTTGTGGAGATGACAGGCCCGGGTTCAAAGATCAGAGGGCAACCAGACAGCGCCTCCTTCCTCCCTCCCAATCGTGGGCACTAGGACCCCGAGCAGGTCTGTCTGGAGAACCCACTGTTTTCCTTTTGGAGACTTGGGCTGTGATTACCCATGGGGATCGGCATTCCAGCTGTCTTGAATAAAAGCCCCAGCTCTTTCAAATCTCCAGTTAAAGCCTGAGCCCCAATAAAAGTTGCCAGGCTGGGTTTGGGACAGGGGACCCACACCTTCTGCACAGTCCTGGGAGGCTGTAATGAGGCCTTTCCAGGAGGCCCAGACCCTGGCCTAGGGCCTGTCGCTGAGCCCCCTGCTCTGAGGACACATGAAAGTGAGGTGTGTGTGTTAGCTGAGACCCAGAGCCTCTGAACAGCGGAGACCAGGAGCCAGCCCTGTAGCCACAGGAACCAGCCAAGGATGCCCTTAGCGGTCCATTCACCAGAGATGAAATTCCTCACTAGGACGAACGTAGATGCAGACATTATGGAGAAGCTCCTTTTTAAAGGCTTCAGTAGAAAAGATAAATTGTTAAAGAATTAGAAGCGACTGCCTTCTGGCAGCTTCCTCGAAATGTATGTCAGTTAGACAAAACTCCTTGCTCGTGGAGGGAATACACAGCTATTTGGGAAATAAAGGAAGGAATGGAGTATGACTTTCGTTTTGAGTGCGTTTCTGGAACTGATGATCTGATTGATTCTATAATCTATCCTGTAGTGGGCAAGGCAGGCAGCTGGCGCACAATGGGAAGGATGATTCAGATTCAGAACACATTTCCCCAAAGCTGCCCTTTCTCTGCTCCCAAGCTCCCGTTTTGCAGAATCTTCAGAGCGGGGCTTGGAACTCCCAGACCTACAGGGGCCAGAGGGTGTTCCAGGAGCAAAGTGGGCAGGGGCACAGGGTGGAGGGGACTCTGAAGGGCACAGCCCCTGCCCACGTCCACTAACTGTTGCCGGGCAGAATCTTAGGTCTGTGTTGCCAGATCTTCTGGCTTTTTAAGAGCTACCAGAACTCCACATGATTTGGTGTGAAATCTGCTGCTTTTGAAAATATGGGCAACTCATTCAATTGTTTTAAAGCGCCAGGTGGTCAAACAAAAGCCCAGTTGAGGGCCACATATGAACGTCGGGAGGTCAGTTAGTAAGCTTGGATTTAACACTAGGCTTCAGCCATTCATTGCCTATTTGTGGGGGGATATGCTCAACCCGGTTCTCAAAGGGTGAGGAGGACTCAGTAAGTGGGCCAAGGCAGGGCATACCCTGCATGCCAGGCACAGAGAACAAGACGGAGTGCTTTGTGCATGTCTTGGGGTTGGGGACAGGTGGGTGATGTGATGCGAGCTGTTGGAGGGGAGCAGCTGGGGTGGTGCCATGGGAAGGGCGGTCATTGCTTGCAAAGGAGCCATTTAACCAACCAGGTGAAGAGTAGGGTGATTGGATTGATCCCCGCTGGAGCCTGTCCTAAAACACGAAGCCTAAAACAGATGGGGCTTCCTTAAGATCTGCTCTGGAGCCAGACTGCTAGGGTTCAAATCCTGGCTGCCCCGTTTATGAGCTGTGTGGCCTGAAACTACTTATCCCCTTGTGCCTCAGTTTCTGTGCCTGTAAAATGGAGACAATCGTCACATCCTGGATTTGAGGATTGAGGGAGCTCATTCATGTCATGGTGAGCACTCCGCCAATGTCCCCTCTTTCTACTATGACCACTCCTTTTCCTGTTCCCTAGATAGCCAGACACGTCCATCCGTGAAGCCTGCTTACTGGCCCTGGGAAACCACGGGCCGGGAGGCAGGGGTTTAAAAGCTCTTTTCCAGAGCTGAAGATTCTGATTTCTTAGCTGTGCAGAGAGGAAATAAAGCCCCGCTCTTCTAAATGGACTGGGAGGAGTATGAAATTACACCTAAGTCGGTTTGGAGCTTTTGTGCAGGGCTTTCACGAAGGATCAACCATTAATCATGCGCAATTACTCTGACCTTGGGTGAACTGCAGTCTCTTGAACATGGACGATTTCACTCCCCCGGGGGTCCAGAGATGCAAAGCCGTCTGCTCGCCATCCAAGCGCAGAGAACCAGGTCCGTGGCCTCAGGTCCGGATTGTCTGTGTCTCAGCCTTGGGCTCTCCCCCCTCTTTCCAGGGTCTGCTTTATGGACCCAAATACCCTCCCACAGAGAGCAGGCAAGAGCAGGTGAGGGAGAATGGGTTGAAATCGGTCTTTGCCCAAAGTGTCTGACTTTGGACAGGTGGTTTATCCTCTCTTGTTGCCTCAGTGTTTCCATCTTCAAGTTGGGGTCCCATCAGTTTACTGTGTGGACGGATAGCCGCTCCGGGTGGCGCTGATGTAACTATCCCATTGGGCAAGAGGACTCAAGATGTCACTTATGCATGGTGGGGCTCCTGGCTGCTTCCTCCGGGGTCTGACACACAGCCAGAGCTCAACGGATGATCGCTGCTCTTGTCCCTGCCCAAGGATTGGCTGCCCTTGGCAGCCCCGTCCTACCCCGTCCTACCCAGACACTGGGGCAGAAACCTTCAGACCCCATCAGGATAGAGGGCGGGATTTTGATTGATGGGTTTCCTTCCTGCCTCCCATTCCCCCTCCCTCTCTGCCTTCCTCCATCTCTCTCTTCCTCCCTTCCTCTCCTCTTCCCATACTTGGACTCTTGATGAGCACCTGCTTCAAGCCAGGCCTTGCACCTGAACATGGTGGAACATGAGAGTGTATCTTCCTTCACGCCACACCACAGTATGACATACACACTAGGCATTTATATGTTGTCTGTCTCTTCTCTTGTGGGAATCATCCCCCAAATGATTAATCCACCAAAAGTCCTTCATGTTTCAACTCTTATTTTTTTTTACTTTTTTTTAAAGATTTATTTATCTGAGAGAGAGAGAGAAAGAGTGAGCATGAACAGGGGGAGAGGCAGAGGGAGAGGGAGAGAATCCTCAAGCAGAGTCCACACTGAGCGCGGACAGATCCCATGGTGGGTTCAATCCCACAACCCCGAGATCATGACCTGAGCCGAAATCAAAAGCCAGATGCTCAACCAACTGAGCCACCCAGGTGATCCTCAACTCTTATTTTGTATAACAAAATAAAATGAAGCATCTTCCCCTGCTAAAGCATGGCCGCATTAGAAAACTGGACCACATAAAAGAGTATTGAGAAGAATATAATAACCATTAATACCACTGCCACTAAATTAAGCCACCATTCACATTTTGCTGAATTCCCTTCCAGTCTCTTCCTATGCATAGCCCATATTTTGTGTAGTTGAACTCATACTGGGTATATATTCACGTATTGTGTTTTTATAACGAATGTATTTTCTCATTAAATGAGGGCAGTGTTTCCATTAAATATTTACATCTTCATTCATTCAATCAACAAATTTTTTTTTAAAGATTTGTTCATTTATTTATTTATTTGAGAGAGAGAGACAGAGAGAATACAAGCAGGGGGAGAAGCAGAGGCAGAGGGAGAGGGAGAAGCAGACTTCCCGCTGAGCAAAGAACCGGACGTGGGACTCGATCCCAGGACCTGGAGACCATGACCTGAGCCGAAGGCAGACACTTAACCATTTGAGCCACCCAGGTGCCCCTCAATCAACAAATATTTTTGAAGCATGTAATACATGCCCAGTGCTTGTTTTAGGGGCCAGGGACCCAACAGTGAGCAATATGAGCCAAAACATCTGCCCTCTCAGATCCTACATTCTAGTTCAGGGAAATAATATGCAAAACAAATACATAAATTATGGATGTGTGAGATGGTAACAAATACCACAAAGAAAAATAAGGCTGGAAAAAGGAGTGTGTGTGTGTGTGTGTGTATGTTAGTTCAGTTTCAAATAGGATGGTTGAGAAAGGCTTTACTGAGAAAATAACGTGTGGGCCAAGCATTGAAGGAGGTGAGCAAAAAGAACATCAAGACAGAGGGAACCACAAGTGCAGGGGTCCCAGGGCAGGTACATTTGAAGACATATGTGGGTACATTTGAAGAACCTTGTGGAAGCCATTGTGGCAGAAAGAGAAAGGACACAGGGATGCTGTTGGTGCCCTGCCAGATCCCCCGGGGTCCCTTCTGCTGGTTAAGTGTGCCCATCTCCCAGCTGTTGTGTGTATGGTTGTTAATGGCTCATATTTTCAGTCCTTCAGAGAATTGCTTTTAGGTAACCAGAGCCACCTTACCTGAAGGTGTCTGAGAGTTTATGTTCCTTTCTAGAGTTATGTCCCCATAGCTCGTGACTGCCTTGTCCTAGGGTATGAAAGCTAAGCCTCCTTGTTCTCAAGGTGGAACAGTTGTGAAATGCAGTTCACAGTTTAGAGCTGCCTGTGAGATCAGGCTGAAGCTTGGCTTCACCTGATTGGCTTGTTTGGCTTCCTACACTTCTCTGTCTTGCTTCTGTCAGCCTGGTATAGATTTCTCTGGAGAGCACTCTTGATAAATCACTTGCAGCTGAATCCTTGTCTCAGGCTCTGCTTCTGTGGAATCTGAGCTGACCTAACCAGGGCCATCTTGTCATGTGTATACTCAGCCAGTAGGAGTCTACGTGTTCACATGATGGTGACATGCTACTTATTTGGTTCTTTATTCTACGTACGTGCCTTGATACAAGTGTGCTCTGATATAACATGGACGCTTGCATCTGATTTCCAACTTCATATGGTGCCCGGCACTATAATGATGCCCTTCCTAAATGCGGAGAGTACGCGTTGAAGCATTATACAATGTGGATTTGAACCCTGGTTTCTCTATATTGCTAACTCTACCCCAAGCAGTTCCATAAACTCTTTGAACCTCACTTTTTTCAGCTGTGAAATGGGGGCAAAAGTAATGCATATCCCACGTCAGGTATCTGAAAAGCTTTCATATGTAAACTTCACAACTGTGAACAGTTATTATTTGCCATAAATATGGCAGTTGGAGATCATAATTGAAGAGTAGTGATCTGCACTTGTACAGATCCCTGAGACATGGTTCCACATGGGCTCTTTTACCCTTTTAATTTTGTCCATGAAGAATCTCTTTCCAATTCCTGAGTTTTGCCAGAAATTCAGGTTTGGGGTAACTCAGCCATCTTTATTCAATGGCTTTAGGTGCAACATTACCACCAGGTGGTAGTGTGGTCATATGTCCTAAGCAAGGCAATTTGTCCCCCATCTTCCAAAGCTACTGTAAAAGTTTTGTGATATATCCCATGCCATACGTTCTGCTCTCTGTAAAAGCATAATGAAGTCATGTAGAATTCTCCAATGAAAATCGTAGACTTGCCAAAATATTTTTTTAAAATGCATTTGTAGAGTGACTTAGGAAAACTGTTGGAACAACTGCAATCGGATTCTCCTGAAGCAAAAGTAATGAACATCTCAACCAGGTGATAAATTGTGGAATAAAAAGATTGAAAAGATGTTTCCCCGGATGAATGTTGAGGAAGGTTTAGTGTAGGAAATGAATGGAATCCAGAGCGTTGTGTCCTTACTGAAGCAGGAATGTGTCACTTGTCATTCTTGAAATTCCATTCCACGTAGAATCTGGCCTATAGTAGGTGCTCAATAAACGTTAACGGAATCAATCAATCCACCCATGCATGCGTGAATGAATGATTAAGGACAGTAATGGTGGACAGAATTTTCTCTACAGCCTGAGTATAAAGAAACTCATCTGAAATAGATACGTGCTTCAGCTTTTGGGGAAATTGGACTGAGTTGAACAAACAATGTAAATGGGGTTGAGGTACCCAAAGATCTATGAACTTCCTGTTATAGCTGAGCTATTTGAGGAAGGAAATTGTTTGGACAATTCTGCTGAGTCTGTTAGAATCTTGTCAGACTCCTGAACAAAATCAATCTCCACTCCACCATGGTGTTGAGGAAGGGAGAAGATCTTGAAGTCATGATTTCCTTTCCCCCATGATATCAGTTTCCCTTGGCCAGTCCACACTATCCACTTCATGACCTAGCCATTCAATGATCTTGCTTAGGCAGATCTACAACTCCTAATTCCTTATAGCAAGTCAGAGACCAGGCCAGGCCACATCGCTAACAGCTCTGGGATAACACCAGCAAGATCCACTGAAATGGCATCCACAACAGATAGATAATCTGTCCTACTGTTGTTATGTTCATCTTGGCTTCACACATCATTAGGCTGTCTTTCTGCCTAGTTTCTTTCTCACTATTGGTAAAGCAGAAATCAACATTTTACCACAAGCTGTGGAAGTACTCTCAATACATCTAGGCTGGCTGGAGTTGAGATTCCAGGCCCAGGAGAGGAACTTTTCTGTCTCAAGTTTGTATTAGCTAGGGATGCAAATACTGCACATGGTAGAAAACCTGACTCAGGTGGCTTAAACCCCCCATGTCACAAGAGGTCTGTTAGTAGGAGGTTGTTGGCATTGGCTCAATAAAGCCAATAGGTTTGTTTTGGGAGCTGCTGTGGTTTTCTTGGGCTTTCATGGCTAAGACACTAACTTCCTGCATTCCCAGAAGGGGAAGAAGAAAGAAGACACAAGACAGTAAGACCCAGCTCCATCCATGTAAGAGATGCCCAAAGACAACAGCTACTAGCTGCTAGGGACTTAACATGCCAGGCACTATGCTAGGCACTTTCCATTTGCTAATTTAAAAAATCCTCACAATGGGACCCCTTGCAGTGGCTACTATTAAATCTGTGCCATCTTACAGATGCAGAAACCAAGGCTCAGCATTGTTGAGACTTATCTAGCCAACGAGAGGCATATTTGGGATTTGAACTCAGGAAGTGCCATGCAGTTAGGTGCTGTGGGCATGTGCTTAGCTGGGTTCCCTGGAGGTTGCCCTCCCTTCTATAAGGGGCGGCCAGAGATTGCTCTCCATCTTAATCACGGACATGCCTGGGGTCCCCACACCCCGCCCCACTCTCAGGGTCTGCTGATGCTATTCTTCTGGGCCGGCAGTAAAATGACATTTATGGGGATTTTTCCCTTTGAAGTGACAGTGTTTGCGCACTTCACTTTAAAGCAAGGGAAAAAAACAAGAGCTCAAGCAGATAAATAACTGCGGCCTTGGAGAAAGGACATGACGTTTGCGGATGCACAGTTTCCATTTTGTCATAGAAGAGTCATCTTATATGAAAAGATCTTTGTCTCCTTTCAAGTGGTTCTCTTTATTAACTCCTTTCCCCACTTCTATTCCTTTTAATTATGAAGAAGCTGACCAGTTGTTTTCTCCTTCTTTTCTTCCTTCCTTCCTTCCTTCTTTCCTTTCCTCTCCTCCCCTCCCCTCCCCTCCCCTCCCCTCTCCTCTCCTTTCCTTTCCCAGCTCTCCTTTACAGTTAATTTTTCCTTCCTCTTCCCTGAATTTTCTTTGAAGTTGGAGGACATTCTTCCCAATTCTCAGATTATACTATTTATGCTGGAGATTTCAAACAAGATAGGATTTGGAATACTGGTGCTGCTATTTACTAGCTGTTTGACCTTGGGTGAGTGGCAACTTCTCTGAATTTCTGTTTCCTCCTCTATAAATTGGATATATTAATGTCTATCTCCTGGATTCTTGAGGGGAGAGAATGAGTCACTCTAAATGCTAAATTTAATGAGAAAAGGGAGTATGCTGTGTCAGCCTTCTCTAGGTGAAGCTAGAATGTCATTGATTCTCCATAAGATTATGATATATTTACTTATATATTATGGACATTCTATCCTGTCCATTTATCTTTCATCCATCCACCCATTATCCATCCACCCATCTACCCATCTACGCACCCATTATCCCTCCCTCCATCCATCCATCCATTTTCCATCCACACGTTATCCATCCATCCATCCATCCATCCATCTATCCAGTAACTCCTGACCAGTTGGTGTTTATATTCAAGTGAAGGAAAGAGACAACAAGCAAAATATGTAACATGTGAAATGGTGATAAGTGCTAAAGAGGAAATAAAAAAGATAAGGAAGTGACATAAGAAATGCTGGGGTAGAAAAGGGGTGGCAGTATTAAATAAGACCATCAGAGAAGACCTCCCTGAAAAAGGGACATTGGAGCAAAGACCTAAGGGAGTGAGGAATCTCTAAGGATATCTGGCAGAAGGGCATTCCAGACAAAGGAATAACAAGTACAAAGTCCTCGAGGCATGAATGTGCCTGGAGGGTTCAAGGAGCAACATGGGGCCAGTGTGGCTGGAGCAGAGAGAGAGAAGTATGAGACGAGGTCTGAGATGTGGGGTATTGGGTCATTGTAGAAACTTGGCTTTTACTATGAGGATGATGGGAACAACTGGAAGGATTGGAGTAGAAATGATAAGATTTTATGTTTTAACAGAATAAATCTGGCCTCTATGTTGAGAATAGAACAGAAGGGGAACACAGATGGGAACAGAACATTAGTTTGAAGACATTGGAATAGTCTGGGGGAAAGTGCTGGTAACTTTCCCAGGTGACAGCAGTGAAAGGGGTAAGTGATATACTTTGGATACATAGCAGCTAGATAGATCCATAGATGCATAAATAGGTGGATGAATGGATGAGTGACAGATGGATTGAGGAAGGAAGGATGAATATATGGATAACAAATAGATGGATAGACATGTTAAAAGATACTACAGATGGTATTTTGTGTATTTTTTTTTTTGCCACATTTCTTCATTTATATTTCTAGTAACTTGAAAGTGCTTCAAACATAGTAGGTCCTCAAAAATGTTGAATGAATTGTGTGTGTGTGTGTGTGTGTGTGTGTATGTAATAGGCACTATCACACAGTGCTGAAGGGAAGGACTTTTCCCAAGGGCAGTTTTATAATATGTATCAGTCTTTACAGTATGTATCTGCTTGGGGACAACAGTACTAGTCTTTCAAATGTATCCTAGGAAAATATCACGGATGCATCTAACAATTAGCTTTAAAGATATTTGTTCATCCATGCATTATTTATCATGGCAAAAAAAAAACAAAAGCCAACAAAAGAACTGGAAAATAACTGAAATGTCCAGCAATTGGGGAATGGTTAAATAAATTAAAGGACTCCATATGTAGGCATTAGTGCAATGCTGTAGAAGTCTACTGATGGACATAGAATGTCCTCATCAGATTAAAGAGCTCATAAATATGTGGAAAGATACATAGAAGACAAGGCAACAAAATAGTAACAGTAATTTATCTTGGGGAACACATGTCATTTTAATCTATTTGTGTTGTTTTAAATTTTCTTACAAAAAAATCATATAGGTTTTGTAATTTTGAAAGTAAAGTTTTCAAAAAGAAAGTTGAAATAATAGAATCACTTTTTAAAGTGACATCAGGTAAATGAGGGCCAGGCTAGATCTACCAAGCTTAGTGAAGTGATCAGTAATAGACATTGAAGGCCAAAAAATTTGCATTTTACTAGCTTCTCATCCTACCTACTACAGTATGTGTTCTTCCTGCTTATTCACATATGTGCCTCCAGAGGTTAATATGAAGTAGATAGTGGAAGTAATTTATGGAGTTCACTCACTCAGACACCTTTGGGGGTAGGGGGTAGGGGAGGAAAAGAAAACATACTCTGCTTCTCTGACCATAAATAACTCAGGTTAGGGGTTTCCATGGATATAGTTTACCCCACGGCCACATCAGTCTTACTAGGCTGGTGCAGTACTCAAGAATACCCTGGAGCAATAAATGGTCCCTGGTGGAGTGGAGAGTGGAGATGTGGATGGTGTCAAGCAGGGATTGGCAAATGTATTCTCTAAAAGGCCAGATGGTAAATATTTTAGATTTTGCAGATCATAAGTTCTCTGCCACAACAGCTCAGCTTTGTTAGTGCAGTGAAAGCAGCTATAGACAATATACAGATGAATGGGTGTGGCTGCGTTTCAATCAGACTTTACCTACAGACACTAAAATTTGAATTTTATATAATTTTCACATGCCACAAAACATTCTTCTTCTTCTTCTTTTTTTTTTTTTCCAACCATTTAAAATGTAAAACCATTCTTACCCTGTGGACTATATGAAAGTAGGTGGTGGACTGCACCAGATCCATGGGCCATCGTTTGCTGACCTCTGGTGTAAAGAATAGATGGAGATTTATACTATTGGAATTATTATTTTTAATGATGTGGAAATACTGATTTTTTTACTTAATAACTATATGCTTTTGATAACACAGAGTACCAGATGCCATGAAAATGTATATTTTTCTGATGCACGATATGTAATTTTAAAACTGGCTAGGATGTTGTGTCAGATCAATTGATAACTGCAATGTATAAAACATATGAAATTAATTCCAGGAAATACCTTATATTTATGTCCTTGGGTCTGAAATTCTGAGCTCTCTGTGTTTAGGGATGGAATTTGGTTTATTCAAGAAGTAGCAGGTTATATATCTTGATGGCTACATTAGCTCAATATTTCCTTCCCTTTCTAGAGCAGGTAAGCCTTACAGACTGTTTTAGTTTACAGCAATTACATTTGCTTATCGCTATGAAACAGAATTTCATTTGAAGCCAGTTATTAATGTCTAAAATGCACTTCCAGGAAATAATTTTGAACGTTTTATTTATTAAAAAGAACTCGATGTTTGTTCAAAGGCATTGATGTAATTTACGAAGTTCGATATTAGATATTTTATGAGGTATTATAAAAATGCCATTTTCCGAGACTCCCATTGCCTAATTGTACTGTGTTACGTTCAACGTCAGAATAAGGTGCTACTTTGCATTTGGTTTTTATGCCACGAATCGGTATGTTGATTAAAGATGCAAACAAACAAACAAACAAAACCTTCTTTCCCCAACCACAAATTCTTCCAATTTGTGGATTTATTTCTTATGAAACATTTTCAAAGGTATACTGATGAAGCCACTTTAAACACTTTTAATGGCTCACCTTTATGGGAAAAGAAGAAATTTGGGAATTTGGGAACCTATGAAAAATCTGGGACACATACCACTATAACAGACCCTGCCTGTAAGGACCCCACCAATATCCCCTCAATATTCACTATTCCAGTACATTCCTCTGGCGCCAAATTTAAGCACCCAAGATTCTCCACCTGACAGCTTTCTTTTGGCCACAGTGAGGTGCAGGCTACAGTGTTGGAGTGTTAATTCCCCAGGAGCAGCCCTCTACTGATAATGAGGGGATGTGGAAGAGGAAGGCTTCTTCACCCCTCATGGAGCGCAACTCTGAAGTATATTCTGTCTCCCAGAGCTCCCTGTAGGACTGAGCTCCCACTTGGCCTTTGGGGAAGCTGTTCCATAATGCAATGTATCAGTTATCCATTGCTGCATAATAAATGATCCCAAAACTTAGTGGCTTAAAGCAACAAATGCCTACTATTTCACTCTTTCTGTGGGGCAAGACTTCAGACATGGCTTAGTCGGGTGGATCTGGAGATCCCTTGGAAGAGAACTCGGATTCTCTTACAAGGGTGTAGTCAAGTTGTTGACCAAGGCTGCGGTCACCTGAAGCTTGACTGGAGCTGGAGGGTCTGCTGCCAAGCTCACTCCCATGGCTGTTGGCAGGAGGCCTCAGCTGCTCACCACTCAGGCCTTTCCATAGGACAGTTTAAGTGTCTCTTGACATGGTTGCTGGGTTCCCTAGAGCAAGCCATCCAAGAGAGACGGAGACCAAGCTCGGAGCGGAAATGCCTTTTATGAATTAGTCTCAGAAGTTGCACACCATCACTTTTGTTTTACTCTTTTCATTAGAAGCGAGCCACTCTAGCCTGCCCACACTTAAGGAAGGAGGAATTAGGCTTTAACGGTCTTAAATTGATTTCCTTCCCTTTGCTCTCACTTCCCAGAATCACCTCCCAGCTAAACCGTCCTTCTCTTGGGGTCTGCTTTGGGGAATCCTAACCAGAGACAGCAAACAGCACCACTGCCAACAATAGCAGGTACATTTATTGAGTTCCTACTGTGTGCCAGGCACTGGATAAATCATTTTTTAAAAATTTATTTATTTTCATGATAGTAGGCATTTTTGTCATTATTTTATAAATCAAACTCACAAAGATTAAGTACGTTCTTACTCAAGGCATTCTGTTAGCAAGTGTCAAAGCCTGGCCTTTACGCAATTATTCAGCCAACCGTCAGTCCCTGTTCTGGGTCCAACGCATAAAATAGTGAATGGCTGCCAATAAAATACATTGTACAAATACTGTTCCTGTGCTCCAGGTACTTACAGTCTGGAAGACGAGGTGATAAATATGACCTCACAAACCGCAACAAGCACTCCCATGAAAGAAAAGTCTGTACTCTTACAGACTCTGGCTAACTGGCAGATCTACTTTAGCTAGGAAGTCCGGGGGGGGCCTCCTGGAGGTGGTGACTTTTATTCTGATGCCTGAGGATGGCAAGAAGCTGACAGTTGAAGAGTGGTGGGGGAAGAATTCCAGGAAGAACGAACCACATGTTCCCTTACGTCCAGACTCCGCAGCCTCTCATCCGGCCCAACTGAGGACTACCACGTCACAGGGGCTCCATCCCTAGGAGAAGCTGACACCCCAGGGCAGTCTCTGAGGCTGACCAGCAATGGTCCTTCCCCACCTCCTCATACAACCTGTTCCTGGGGCCACGGTGCATGTCCCCTGACCCCCAGTGACATCTCTGATGCAGAAGGCAGTTTGGGGTTGGACCATGAGCTACTCTGAGGGTAGAAGCTGACCTGGAGGAGCAAAGAGTTGCTCCCCATCTATGGGAGGGCTGGGAAGAGCAGTTAGGAAGCACTGACTGTGTCCTAGTGTCCTTCTAGGCACTGTCACTAGCGTACACCCTGGGTCGTCCTTATAACTCCCTTCGAGGAAGTTTCCTATGTGCCTCTCTTTCCCAGGGATGAAAGAGCAGGTCAGAGAGCTTCCATCGCTTGACCAAGGTCACACAGGAGACCTAAGTTAACTGACTCTGAAGCATCTGCCATTTCTGCCATGTGGCCTGATGCTCTTCCTAGAGTATGCCAATGGTCCATAGAAACCAGCCATTTGTCTTTCCTTCCAGCGTGGGACATTCTGTTCCCTATACAAGTCAGGGAGGACCAGGAGCTAAAGCAGCAACTCCAGAATGTCTGCGGCTTGACTCAAAACAAATGTTTCTTGCTCATTTTGATGAGGGTCCCGAGAGAGAGGTTTTCATAAGGGCCAGTAGGCTTGGAAGTGGCACACCTCACATCTGCTCAGGTTCATGCACCGAAATTCAATCCCGTGCCTGCCCCCACCCCCAACTGCAAGGGATGCTGGGAAATGTGATCAAGAGTTGGGTGCCTGGCAGGAAGAGCCAAGTGGATTTAGGGAGAAGCCCGCCAGTCTCCGCTCCGTCTTCTAATCATCCCCCAAAGAAACGGCAATGACTGAACCCAACCTTCTCTACTGAAGTGCTTTTCCAGCATCTGCCTCATTTCGGGCGTAAAACATTCTGAGACTAGAACACAAGCAAATGCATATGGCGCTGGTGACGGTCACCGTGGTAACTTACTTCAACCTCCCAGCAACTCTCTGAGGGGGTACTGTCCTGACCGGTGGTGTAGACACAAGGAAAGGGAGGCACAGAGAGGCCTGAGCACTTGCTCAGGTCACACAGCTCGTCCATGGAGGAGTGGGGGTTCCAACCTGGCTGCCTGGCTCCCACAACACTGTCCTGCCTCCAAACCTCACCATTTTATAGACAAGGACACTGAAGTCCAGAGAGTCTGAATTTCTTGCTCCTGGTCTGGCTCAGAGTCTGGATTTGAACCCAGGTCCTGTGTCCTTTCTAAGGCAAGACTGCAGGGAGACACCCAGGACAGGACCGACCTTGTTTTGATCCTCCTTTAGCAGAGTGAATGTAACTGTGCTGTCCAGTGTGATAAAAATCTCGGAAGCCCGCTGGAGCTGCAGGAGGCTCTTCCCAGACCCCCCTCTTCCCTTTCCTAATGAGCCCAGAGACGCCGGCAGGACGGCGGGCGGCAGCCAATGGACAATTAGCGGAGAGGGCTGTCCCGCATGGGCTGGGCCCTGCAGCAGGGCCCTAAGTGTCTGCTTATTAAATCACAGCTCGCCTGGAGCCGGTGCTGCCCCCCTCCTCCCGCCCCCGGGACGCCGGACACAGCCCTTGGCCAGGCGGCCCCTGGGATGCAACTCAGCTCAGCCCACAGCATCCGGGGAAAACACAGGCAGAGAAAGACAGGAAGACATTCCGGCCCAGCACAAAGGCCCGGCGTCAGCAGCAGGGCGGGCGGGCACATTCCTCTGCTCGACAACAAAGGGGATCACGAGCACCTCCTGTGTTGGGCAGCCTGGTCGTGGAGCCTTTCACCTCTCGGAGCCTCAGTTTCTCTGTACATCGGGGATGGGTCCAGGATCTGACCCACCCGCATTAAACCAAATGGTGCACACGAAGGCCTGAGCATGAGCAGAGGGTCGGGGGCCCCACCAATGCTAGCAGCTGCTGATTAAAATGCAGATTCCGGGGTCTATGGAATAGGGGGCTAGAGCCAAAGAATCTGCATTTGTAGGTTCTACAGCTAGGTCGGATGCACCGCAAACTTGGAAAAATAACGCTCTTGAACAAGAGTCAGCACGCTTTTGCCCTAAAAGTCCAAATAGTTGATATTTTCAGCTTTGTCGGGCAGTCTGCTGGTACATTGAGAAAGTAGCCATAGACAGTCTGCCATCCAACGGGCCAGGCTGCGTTCCAGTAAAACTTTATTTATGAATTTCAAATTTCGTATCATTTTCACATATCATGAAATAGTTTTCTTTTTAAATTTCTCAACCATTTAAAATATCAAAATCATTCTTAGTTCTTGGGTCGTAGAAAAATAGGCAGTGCACCAGATTTGGCCTGAGGGCCAGTTTGCCGACCCCCGCTCCAGAACAGAGCTGTTGCTTACAAATATAATGTGAGCCACTAGGTAATTCTAAACTTTTTAGTGGCCGCATTTAAACACAAAGTAAAAAACAAAAAGCCAGATGAAATGATCCTTAACGATATATTTTATGTAGCCCATAGTATATAATATACTATGCTTTTCACATGTCATGAATATAAAAGTATTAATGAGATATTTTACTTTTTTTTTTTTTTTTTTGCACCAAGGCTGGTGTGTATGTTCTACTTACAGCACATCTCGATCTGGCCTAGCACATTCCAAGCACTCCATAGCCACGTGAGCTAGTGGCCCCCAGGCTGGGCCTCTCAGCTCTGAATAGTGAGTTTCTGTCTGCTATCATGCAAGACTGTGGTGCCCTGACCAGCCTCCCTTTCACAGAACAGACAAACTGAAGCCCAAGGAGGAAAAGTGGCTTCTCTGAGATCACACGGCAGTTTGCACAAAGTATGTGCTGTGCCCTTTCAGAGGTCAGGGGCAGAGACAAAGAAAACGAACCTGCTAGGGGTCAGGGGCTGTGGGAGCTCCCAGCAACTCCAGGAGGGCATATGCCAATGGGCCACACGTTGCAGACGGGGGGACTGGGGCTCAGAGAGGTGGGCTCACTCACCCGAAGTCATTCAGCTGGTTAAGTGGTGGGGGGACATGGCAGCTAGAGTGAGCATTTATTAAGCAACTACTATGTTCCAGACATGGTGCGCCGTTGTTATCCACGAGAAGGGTAGGAAGCCCAGCCCCTGCCACCAGAGCCCTTCGTGCTCCTTCTGGTTGCTTCTACTTACCCTCCGTGGTGCCTCCGCTTCCTGCCAGGAAGGTCCTGGCTCACTCGAGCTCACTTCAGTGCCCTCCGCCAATCCCCCGTGAGCTCTGTATCCATGCTGAGAATGTCCCAGCATCACTGCTCAGTTCCTCGGCTTCCTCTGCGGCAGGGACATCATCCCCCATCCTGCAGGTGTCTGGAGAAGTGCCTGGAGGGTGAGTTTGATGTGTTCACTTGGCCAGGCTGTGGCACCCAGTGACCTAGTCACACACTGATCTGGGTGTTGCCATGAGGACCTTCTCTCGATGTGGTTAGCATCTCCAATCCGCTGACTTTAAGTCAGGGTGTTTACCCTCCATAATGTGGGTGGGCTTTGTCCAATCCATTGAAAGACCATAAGAGCAAAAATAGGTTTCTTTCTAGAGACGAAGAAATTCTGATTCAAGACTATAGCTCCTGCCTGAGTTCCAGCCTGCCCTTCAGATTTCAGATTCTTCATCTCCACCACTGGTTCCCTAAAATAAGTCCCCTGTTGGTTTGGTTTCTCTGGAAGGCCCCGGCTCATACAGCAACCCCCCACTACTGTTGCATCCTGACCATCACCTCTAAGAGCTGACTGTCACCTCTAAGAGCTGACCTCTCCATTAGGGAGCCCAGTGGTCCTGCTACTTTGCCCAGACCCTCTCCTCTCCTGCTGCCCCTGTCTGCATTCTTCCCTGATAACCCCCCAAACTCCATCAATCTGCTCTAGCTTTCTCTGTACCACCCAGCCTCACTGAACATACTCCATCTCAACTTATGTATTTTGTTTAGTGTCTGTTTCTCCCGTTAGACGGTGAAGTCCCATCTAGGTGGGGATGTGGTTTCATTCACAGCCTGGAGTAGAGCTGACCCATAGCAGATACTCCTCAAGAATCATTAAATGAACTAAAGAATGCATTAGCTCATCGAAACTTGCCATTTCTCTTATGAGGTGGACACTGTTGTGAATCCCCATTTTATAGATCAGGAAACTGAGGCTCAGGGGCAAGAGAGCCATTTGTCCAAGTCTGCAGAGCGAGGAGGTGGCAGAGCGGGTTCTCCATGCTGTCAGCCTACCATGCCCGCTATGGGTGGTGGAAAGCAGTTGCCCACCCCAGCCCGGAGGAGGTAGCCGGCCACACCAAAGTGCAGCTGAGGCTACAGTCAAGAGCTGTGGCTCACGGCTGCGTGACCTTGGCCAAGTACTTGCTTTGCTAAGCCTTAGATTTCTCATCTGAACAATGATGATTATTGCACCTAAGTCACCAATTTCTAACTTTACTCAGTCCCCTGAAACCAGCTGGCTTCCTCGAAACCACATTCCAAACACCCCTCTCCCGAGACTGTCTTTTCTCAGCCCCTTTGGGGTCATGAACAGCCTCACTCTGGGCCCTGCTTAGTACCCCATCTGCCTCTAGCTAAAAGGCCACGGGGGGGAATGACTGCTGTATCCCTGGTCACCTTGCCATCACCTGTTGCCTTGTGGAAGTCAAGGCCCAGAGGCCCCTCACCTCCTCCGTTGCATGGATTCACCCTCCTTGCAGGCACGCCCTCCCTATTGAGGGCCTTACTGATAATGGATATGGATCTGGGTTCTGCCACATACCTGTAGCTGTGTGATCATCCACAGTCATGTCTCAGAGCCTCAGTTTGCCCATCTGTAAAGTGTGTGCAACACCGCTTCACTCAGGGGGCTGCTGACCTACACTTAAGTCACCAAGTTTGGGGGCTGCTTGTTACAGCAGCTGGCCTGCCCTGACCAATAGGGTTTTTTTCTAGTAACTGGCTTAGACCAGGTACCCTCGAGGGTTCCGCATGGGAGTTTCAGGGGGACACTGAAAGGCTAGGCCTCCACGGCCAGGCTGGAGCGAAGAGCCGTACACCGGAGTCCCTGCAAGTTGGCAAGTAAGACTCTCTGCAATTGGAAATGAACTTCTGCCCGTGTAGCAGAGGCTGGGGGTGGGTGGGTGGAGGGCTGGTGCCCACAGTGACCTCCCCAGGCGAGGTGGCAGGAAGCCGGAGACAGGCATCAGCCCAGCATCCTCCAATTAGCCGCCATCCCTGACCCCATCAGGGCGGGAGGAAGTGCTGACGCTTTCCGGCCCTCAGGCCCACCTGCCTAGAGGGCTGGCAGGCTCAGCAGCTGGAGTGGTGGCACCTGAAGGTCCCGGCTTAACAGGGCCCCACTTATTCCTGGGATCTGCAAAGGGTTGGTGGGTGGGGGGCCGGGCGGCAGGGAGGAAGTGTCAGGGAGCAATCACATGGGGTCAGGCTGACCTCTCGGCCCAGCCTCGGGGCCAGACGTGCCATGTGGGGCCAGGCCAGACCTTGTTTTCTTGGAGTCCTGGGGAAGGAAGTGCTCTAGCAGTTGGAAATTGTCCACTTCCCAGGAGCTCCGGTTGATCTGTCTGTGTCATTAGAAGGAGGATGCAGGGTCCCTGGAGCTGCCTTTCTTTGGGCACGGGTGGGGGGTGGAGGGCACGTTAGCAAGCATCTGCCATCCACAGCATTGCTCTTGGACACCTAGGAGGGTCTGTGTGATTCTCCCCTCTGTCGAGCAGCATACAACACATTTACTGACTGTGCATTGGTGCCTGGATGATGTTAAGCACTCAGGACACCAGTCTCCCCATTTTACAGATGAGCGGATGGGCACATAGGAGGAGTCCCCTCCCAGGTTCCCACCTGCCCGGGGGAAATGGTGAGGCTGACATTTGAGCCAGGGAGGCAGACTCTAAGGGCTGCCTTCTTTTTCTTTTAATTGTGGTAAAGCACACAAAACATAAACATGGCTATTTTGGCCATTTTGAAGTGTACAATTCAGTGGCGGTAAGTAGATTCACGTTACCGTGTAGCCATCACCACTGTCCGTTGCTAGAACTTTCCCATCTTCCCAACTGAAAGTATCCCCATTGAACACTAAGGCCCCATTTTCCCAGCCCCTGGCACCCACCCTTCTACTCTCTGTCTCTGTAACTCTCCTTTAGGAACCTCGTACAAATGAAGTCATATAGTATTTGTCCTTATGTGACTGGCTTTCACTGAGCATCACGTCCTCAAGATTCATCCCCATTGCAGTGTGTGGCAGGGTTTCCTTCCTTTATAAGGCTGAATTTTATATATATACCCCATTTTGTTTATCCATCTGTTGATGAACACTTGCTGGGGTTGCTTCTACCTTTTGGCTGTGAATAGAGCAGCTCTGAACATGGGGGTGCAAGTACCTGTCTGAGTCCCCGCTTTCAGTTCTTTGGGGCATACACCTAGGAGTGGAAATGCTGGGCCATACGGTTGAATTTTTAAATTATATATTTAATCTGTATTTATTTTACTTATTATTCTTTGTTTAAGATTTTAGTTTTAAGTCATCTCTACACCAGTAGGCTCGAACTCACAACCCTGAGATCAAGAGTTGCACGCTCTACCAACTGAGCCAGGCAGGTGCCCTTATATTCTATGTTTAATGTCTTTGAGGAACTGTCACCTCCTTTTATGGGGGAGGAAACAGGCCTAAGGACAGGAAGATTGCCTAAGTTCGGGGGGGATGTCAGCGAAGCTGGGATAGGAATCTCGTTCTTCTCACTCCCAGCTCCATGCTGTATCTGACCTGAGGTTGGAGAGAGTTTTAGGCTGATGGGCTGTTTGGAGAGGGCCCAGGGGGGCTAGCTATGGGACAATCTAGGGGAAGAGCATTCCAGGCAGGGGGAAGGGAAGGGCTGCACTAAGTCCCAGGGCAGCGGTGAGCCTGCGGTGCTTGAAAGATAGAAAGGGGTAGGTCTGGTGCATCAGAAACCAGGGATGATGTCGGTGAGGTGGGGTGGGCGGGAGTTCATGGGATGGGGAGCCATACCCTATGACCCAGCAATTGCACTTCTAGGCATTTATCTGAAGGATACAAACATAGTGATTCAAAGGGGCACCTGCACCCCAATGTTTATAGTAGCAATGTCCACAATAAGCATGGAAATATATATACACACACACACACATATATATACACATGTATGTATATATACACACACATATATATACAATATATATAAGTTTTATCAGTATATGTATATATAGTAACAATAATTTATACGTATATATGTTTATACTACTGTATTTTTTTTAAGAAAAAAAAAAACTAGCACTGGGATTTCCTCGAAGCTAAGAGTTAAAGTGAGGGTAAGGGGGAAAGCTGACCTGACTCATGGTCCAGGTGGGGCCACACCCCCAGGGTTTGGGAAGCACCCAGACAGCCGATGCGGTGTTCAGCAGGCCTGGGTACGCAGTGGGTGCTGCAGAAATGCTGGCTGATGGATGTCTTTGGAGGAAGTGCCAGCCGAGGAACTCTGGCTGCTTTTTTGCCATCTCTGTCCTCGGTCCTCTCCCCTCCCCTCCCTTCCCCTCCATTTAGCCTTTACAAGTTTATGAAGACGGTTCTGGCCCCATCAGGGCTCCAGGCAGGTCCCCGAAGAAGATTAACGGGATGAATATTTCATGGCCCTGACTGACAGCTGCCGAGGACCTGTTGTGGGTCTGGCGCCCACATCTAGTTAAGGCAGGGGGGTGGGCAGGCAGAGGGGAGGGGAGGGGCTCCCGTAGACGGCACATTGATCCGCTGGGCCCGATCGGCACTGATGAAACGCTCTGCTCCCAGCTCCCCGCCAAAGGCAGCAAGTAATGGGCTTTAAGAGGCCCGGGGACCAGGGGCAGCCTGGCCACCCGGCCCCCTCGGGGCCCGCAGAGGCTCCAGCAGGCCCCGGAAGACCCATTTCCCCGTCTCCAGCTGTGGCCCCCCCCTCTGTCCTCACGGTGCCAGCCCCGTCATCCTAACGAGCTGAGATTCCGTGTTTCTGACGCCTCCGGCTCAGCTCATCACCCCATTAAGGCCTGACGCCAGTCTCCCTTCGCCAGGGGACCCGGATGACAGGGTGGCCGGGCGCCTGCCATCCTGGAGACTCTGCGGAGCGGGTGCAGACCCCAGGTAGCTTCGGAGTAAGCCCCCGGAGATGGCTCTGACACCGTGGAATTGTCCCTTCCATCTGCTCCTCAGTGGGACGATGCTGGGCCGGGAAACAGGTCCGCCCAGGGAGGCTGAGATGGCACTTTATTGCCTTTCTCACCCCAGGGGTTTCTAGATCCAGAGCGTCCAGGCTACTTACCCTATGTTCCTTCCACAGAAATGCCTGGCATTGAGAATGCCTTCTAGGATCTCACTGGGCAGGGCGGAAAAGCCCGCGCTGGGTACTCCAGGCTTAACCATGAACCTGCCCCACACCTTTATTGCCTTCCAGTTCAGGGGGACAGAAATCCTAAATGGGTCTCACTGGCCTGAAATCAAGATATGTGCCTGCCGGTGTCCCTTCTGGAGGCTTGAGGGAGAGAACCTGCTCCCTCACCTTTTCCAGCTTCTGCCTGCACTCCTCGGCTGGTGGCTCCATCCTCAAGGCGGCACCTTCAAGTCTTCGTGACTCTGCTTCTAATGTCACACTCCCTTCTCTTTTTATTATTTATTTATTTTTAAGGATTGTATTTATTTATTTGAGAGAGAGCAAAAGTAAGCAAGATCACAGAGGGAGAGGGAGAAACAGGCTTCCCGTGGAGCAGGGAGCCCGATGCAGGGCTCGATCCCAGGACCCTGGGATCATGACCTGAGCCGAAGGCAGACGCCTAACTGACTGAGCCACCCAGGCGCCCCCTTCTCTAACATTTTAAAGGACCCATGTGATCACAAGGGTGATAATCCAGGACAGTCTCTAGCGCGCCCCCCCCCCCAGCCCCATCTCAAAGCCCTTAATCATATCTTCAAAACCCCCTTTGCCAAGTAACAGAGATGAGGAGGCAGGCATTTTTGGGTGGTCACGATTCTGCCTATTTCACACAGCCTTGGACCAACGCCAGCTCTGTCACTCGCCAGCTCTGTGACTTGGAGCAAGAACTTCGTCTCTCTGAGGTTCATTCAGCTTCCTCTGCCAACCGGGGGGCCGTATGCGGTGGCTTCTTTGGATCACTGGCAGATGAAACAGTCCATAGGAAGAGGTCCGGCATTTGTAAGTGCCTTGCCACTCAATGAATATTTATTACTTGGTCGGTGTTGGTAACTCAAGCTGATCAAGGCAACCATTCTCTGTCCTGGGGAGGAAGTACTGGTTTACGGTCTGATTAAGTGCACTTTCGAATTTTTAAATTTTAGCCATGCCAACTCCGGTCCGTAATGGTCTCATCGGTAAGGGTCCGCAGATGTCATGGGCATTGCTCAGTATGAAGGGCAGCTAGGGGACCCAGGAGCCCGGCACTGCCCCTAGCCCCACTCCTGTGACCGCCCCAAGCCCTCGGTGGCACCCAGTTTGAAAGTACAGGTCTAGAGAGGAGGCTCAGCTTTCTCAGGTACAACACAGTCCACCTTGCAGGATTGTTGAGGGTCAGAAATGGTCCTCGTAGAGTGCCGGGCAGAGGCTAAGAGCAGAATGACTGAACGTGGACACCACTGGTGCCCCTTCCAGGACTGACCCTCTGATCTAATCCCAACTCTGCCCTTTATGAGTTTTCCTCAAGCCCGGAGTGAATAGATGGGCTGTGGATGCTGTAGGCTGAGCGCAGCAGGCCATGAACCTGGGTTTTTCTTCTCAAACTCCGGCTGGGGTTGTATTAATGTCCCTGAAAGCCTGCCTCCTCCAGAAGCCACCCCAGCTCATTGCCATGGCACGATGGCAGAGGGGAGGGGAGGGGCGCCCGTAGACGGCGCATTGATCCGCTGGGCCCGATCCGCATGGACCCATGCGGATGCCAAAAGTCACATCCATGAGCCTGGGGCAAAGGAGCAGGTCTTGGGTTCAACGGTAAGAGGGGACAGTCCTGGAGGGGGGATATGAGTGAAAATGAGCACCATGAGCCTCCTCCTCCCCACCTCAGAGAGGTCCTTGGATCACTACCTTTCAGGATGGGTCAGGGGAAATGCCCTTGAACTGGGAGTCTGGCTGGCTGCGCACAAATCTCTGTTCTGGAGTCCCTTGGCTGTGTGTTGTTGGGCAAATAGCCTCCCCTCTCTGAGCCTGAGTTTCCTGGTTGCAGTGAGTCATGAAGATTCCCTGAGATAATTAATGTAAGGGCTTAGTTCAGGGTCTGGTCTCCACTTTATACGTTCAATAATTCTAAGCAATTACATTTTATTATTACTCGCCAGCAATTAATTTTATTATTAGCCATGGAGCGGAGAGAGCATGAAAAGGAAAAATGACTCTCACCTGTGCTCAGTGCTAAAGCAATATCAGGCTTTTTCTCATTGATGCCTTGCGTGAAGAGAGCAAACATCTCAAACCGCACAGAGGGGAGAGAACTATCTTTTGCATCTCTGACTCTCCCAGAATCTCCTGAATTTTCCAGTTGGAGACTTACTTAAGGAGGCACAGAAGGAGAAAGCAGGGTCCAGCTCCAGACCTGCTGTTCTTGCCAGACCTCAGTCTAGGCTTCTCTGTTGTTGACGGGAGCCGGTAGCAGTTCCTGTGTCCTGTCCTCTGACCCTCAGCTTTAGCCCGAGCTCAGGTGACTGTTGACGACCAGTGGGTAACTCCCAGGCATTAAAAAGAGTGAAGAAGGAAAAAAGGAAAATAAAGAATGGGCCTCTTGTAAGTTACTGGGATAACATCACCTATTTAATGTTAATTAGTGTTCTTAACAACCAATTGCTGTGTCATTAACTTACAATAGCAATCTTGGGGGCCAGCCAGCACACTCCAACAGACTACCTTGGACAGCGGGTTGGGGCTGGGTGTGCAGAGAGACTCAGATTGCAGACCGATTGCGAGCTGGCCTTGCTAGCGTGGGGTGCCAGGAGCTGGGGGCTGGGGGAGAGGGGGCCTGAGGAGTAGGGCATCTCACTAAGCGGGTATTTATAGCTGGGCTCTGGGAATAAATGATCCTCGGAGAGGGCAGGAGGGGTGAGGCTGCTGGAAGTTGGCCAAGCCTGGATGCTGGATCTTGCCAACCTGAAATCTCAGTGATTTGATCCACCCTGGGATCCTGGGTGCCCAGTGGTGGGGAAGGTGGGAGAAGCCTGCTGGGATATGCTGTGGTGGCAATTTCATTTCTCTGCTTTACACTCAAAAATGTGGACCTTGGATAAATTGCCTACTCTCTGTGGACTTCATCCTCCTTAATGTTAAAATGACATAATGGTCCAATAGATAGTAAGCATCATAAACATAGTTTCTTTGTATTCACCAGCTATGGTGGCCGGCTTCCAAGATGCTCCGAATATGCCGCCATCTTTGGTAGTTCTGCCCTTTGTGTAGTTCCTTCCCATACAGAATCGGGCTGACCTGGATCACCAATAGGATATTGTGGAAATGACATTGGTGGCTACAGAGCCTGGGTTATGGAAAACACTGGCTTCTACCTTGTCCTCTCTTGGCTCACTTGCTGTGGGGGGAGTCAGCTGCCATATTGTAAGGACACTCAAGCAGGCCTGTGGAGAGGCTCACCTGTGAGGACCTTTGGCCTGGCACCATCAGCTGGGATCAACTTGTCAACCATGGGAGTGGTGACCCTGTAAGCCAATCCTCCAGCTCCAGTCAAACCCTCTGATGACCGTAGACCCTGCTGACATCTTGACTGCAACCTCCTGAAAGATCCTGAGCCTGAACCACTCAGCTGAGCCACTCCTGGGTGCCTCGGCCACAGAGATTGTATAAGGTAATAGAAGGGTATTATTGTAGTAAAGCCACTAAGTCTTGGGGTTATCTGTTCTGCACCCCTGCATACCTCATTCACTGATGTATCAGCTCTTAACCCAGTGTCTGCCATATGGGGGGCATCTCATAAATAGCTGTTTGTGACTATGATATTACTTCATAAGGTTGCTTTGCTGGCTACATGAGATAGCCCATGGAAGTCCTTAACATAATGTCTGGCACAGAGCAATATAACAGTCCTTAACATAATGTCTGGCACAGGCATCAATAAATAACTACCATTGGCATCATCATCATCTTCATCATTACCAATATTATTAGTCCATGTTGGTTTAGAGCTAGAAGTGGGTAGGGTCTTTGGGAATGGGACTCCCAAAGAGCAGCGTCTGAGGAGGAAAGATAATGGGAGAAGCAGCAAATCATGAGAGGGTAGATGAAATAAAAGGAGTAAGAAAGGTTGATAAAGAAGAGAGGAAACTCTACATGGCCCTTGGAGTGGGGATCTTGGATCCACATCCTGACACTGCCCTAACAACTAGGAGTCAATGAGCAAGTCCCATTGCTTCTAGACTTGGGTTTCACCACCGTTAAATGGAGTTGCTATCCCCTGCCCACCCTCCTGGGGTAGTGTACTAGAGAGAAAAGGTGGGGGAATCAGGTCCTGGTTTTGACCTTGCCCTTACTTGGTTGAGATAAGTCACACACCCCTTGAAACCTATTTAGCACATTGTGAAACAAAGGATTTGGATAATATAAACAGGAGGGTTCCTTCCATCTCTGGTGTCCGATGGTGGACTGGTTTTTGCACGTGGCATTCCTGTGGGGACCAGATAAGGAGGCTTTGCTAGGGCAGGGGGATGTTAGAGAGGAAATAGGCAGAGGGAGGTCTCAACACAATGTCAGCGTTCCCCGTTAGGGTCTAAAATCCCTACAAGGGCTCCGAGACACCCATATAGGAAGCTAGGCAAAGGGCATATTCCCCCAGAAGCATTCTGTTGGCCATGCTTGTTGCATATGGCCAGATTCAGTTCTAATTCATGCGTTCCCATGCTACCCTGGTCATTAAAGATCTAGCTTATCATTCTGCCAAGAAGGGGAAATTTTATAGAGATTTTCTCTTCCCTCCACTTCCCTCTGGCTTTTCCATCCCTTGCTAATGTTGCCAGCTTTACACATTTAGAATTCACCCACTCGAGCACTGGTTGTTGAGCATCTATTCTGTGCTGGACTCTGAGAATTTAATGGTGACCAGGAAGGGCACCAACCAGTGGTTTCATGAAGCCCAAAGCTTTGTAGGAAAGGGTTTTGGGGTATTGTGAGTATTGAAAATGGTGATATTATGGGAGCAACCATCAGGGGATCTGAAGATTGAGAATCAGGGGAAGTCTTCCAGGGGCGGAGGTGTTGAAGATCCAAGCTCTGGCATTTGGAGGAGAGTCTATGTGCCAAGGGCAGCTTGCTCCAGGGAGTCACTCCAACAGTGACTGGTGGTGCAGGACAGGAGAGCATTGTGCAGATCCTCAAGGAGCTTGGGTGAAGTGCCTCAGGTCCCCAAAAATTCAAGGTCACAGAGTCAGCTGATGGCTCAGTGAGAGTCTGGACTACTTCAGATGCTAAAGACATAAATCCCCTCAAATTGGGTTGGGCACCAAAAGGGATTTATTGACGCGTGTATCTGGGAGTCCAGAAGTGGGGCTGATTTGAGAAGCTGCAAGTCTCCATGATGGCTCACGTTCTCACTCTCTCCCTGTCTCCCCTTCCTCCAGGCTTGCCTTTTTCTGTGTTTGCCCTAGTTTATTCATCAGAAGATGGACTTTCTCCTGGTCCATGCACCTTGTAGCCAAGAAGAGAAGAGAGTGGCTACCAGCAGTCCCAGGCTTCATACCTCCCAGCCTACTTGGCCAAGGTGCACACAAAATCCCAGGGGAGGCCGGGGTCATCATCGAATCACAGGCCAGGGGTGGTAGTGCCATGAGAGCCACGTGGTGAGTGAGGAGGAGGAGCCCCAAAAGAGGGGACACGGGGGGTATGCTGCTGGACTGACAAAACCGCCACCGTTCACTCTCCCTGAACCGCCATGTTTAATACTTGCTGTCGTTATAATACTTGGCTGAGGAACATGAGCGCTCTGACTCTCTCCAAAGTATCACAACTCCTGGTGATTTGGCTGGGTTAAAATGTCATTGTTGTGTTTGAAGTGTGTGTTTTCTGCTGAAGACAGATGTTCTAAAGAGGGAGATTATTCATTTTATTTTTTTAAATTAGGGTATAATTGACATAAACGTGATATTAGCTTCAGGCGTACACACAATGATTCCATTTTTGTATGTATTGCAAAATGATCACCACAATAAATCGAGTTGACACCTGTCACCACACTTAGGTATAAGGTTTTTTTTCTTGTGGAAAAATCTTAAGCTGGGTGATGGTTTTGTGGGTGCTTCTCCAACCATAATGTGCATACCACTTGTCTAGGCGTCCTGTTAACATGCAGGTTCTGACTCAGCAGGCCTGGGGTAGGACCCAAGAGTCTGCATTTCCAACAAGCTCCCAGATTATGCTGACTTTGTTAGCCCCGCGGACCGCGTTTTGTTAAACCCTCTGGCAGGCCGAGTCCCCCAGTCCCAGGCAAACGCAGACAGAGATGACCCGGTTCTAAGGGTTAATACTATCTTGTTTTCCAGGACTATTTGCTCGATCAGGTTAGTGCAGGCAGGAGGTCATGGGGGTCGGCGGCCCCCCTCAGCCGCCCCCCTTCTCTCTGCCCGTCCCCCTGTCCTCATTTGCAGCCTCACTGCCTCCTTTAATCGGATGATGCCAGACACTGAGGTTTCCTTGGGACATTCCAGCCCAGCGCCTTCAGACGTTGCAGCCCTGCCTGCTCTCGGGTCTCCCTGGCGGGGCCCTCAGATGGAGGTGCAGGGGTGCAGGCTGAGAGGCACTTTGTGTGAGGGGAAACGGGCCGCGGTGATCTGTGTTGTGGTTTCTCTGCACACCAGCAGATCAAGAAATATCCTTGTCTTCCTTTGCCTTCTCTTTCCTTCTTCATCCTCTGTCCTTTTTCTTGTTTAAGAGGTGTTTCCTTTCCCTTCCTTCTTGTGGTCCTCATTTCCCCCTTTTTGTCTTACTTGTGTTTGCATGGATTCTTTCTTTTCCTCTCGCTTTGTCCTCTTCTTCCTTTATTTATAACTGTCTCATGGAACTGGACTTCAAGTCAGGCTTCAAATCCCAGCCCTGCCCCGGGGCAAATGAGAACCCGACTCTGGGAGTTCAAGACTCAGTTTCTTCATTATGAAGCAGGTTAATCATCCCAACCTCCAGGCTCACGGTTGACAGTTAACCTGAACATATGTGTAAAGCCCAGGATCTTGTATACAGTGGGTGCCCTATAAATGTTAGTCTTTCCAAGTCCTTAAGACTTTTCTCTTCCTTTTCTTCCTTTAGCTGTTTTTCTTTTAATAACTTTCTTTTACATTTCTGGAAGATTCTTTATAGGTGGAAGACTTCTATGCAGAAGGCATGGTGGTATGCATGACAAGGACCTGGGCCTGCTACTTCATAGCTATGTTACCTTGGGCAGGTTACTGAAGTTCCCTAAACTTTACCTCCTTCTTCTGCAAAATGGGGAGAAGAATTCTTTCCCCTAGGACACTGGAGAAAATTAAGTGAGATCATGTGAGGTCATTGCCTACCACGGAGCCTGGTGGCCACTGCTTAGTTTCTCTCCTGCTGCTTACTGCCAGGCCTTATTTCCACTACACACAACAGTGCTCAAATGGACAGCTTAACCTATTGGTTCTAATCCCTCTAGTGAATAGTTTCCTCCTCCGTCCATCCGCCCACCTACCCTCCTATCCAGCCATCATCCATCCATTCATCCACCGTCCACCTGTTCATTCATCCATCTGTTCATCCATGCATCATCCACCCATCCATCATCCATCCATCTGCCCACCTACCCATCTACTCATCCATCATCCCACCTTCCACCCACCCATTCATCACCCATCTGTTCATCTATCCATCCATTTATCCATGTATCATCCATCCATCCACCCACTTGCCCATCTACTCATCTATCACCTAACTTTCCATCCATCCATCCATCCATCATCTAACCAGCCATCTATTCATGCGTGCATACCTTCATCCACGCATCCATTCATTCATTTCTTCAGAATGGTTACATAATAAAATAATATTGGCCTAAAGCACACCTTATAAAATTCTACTTGACACTTCAGAACTAGAGGGAAGAAATAAAAAAACCCACAATAACACCAACATGATTTGGGAGCGATAAGGCCCTTCCTTTCAGTCTTCCCCATGGAGCCGGTGGGGAGGAGGGATGGGACTTTGATCTTGAGGACAGGACACACGAGGTTGGGTAGTTCAGTGGTTTTCAAACGGGCTTCCCAGGAATCCAGAGGTTCCGTGCTTGTGCCAAAGGGATTGCTGGTGGGGTGGCTGCCAACTTCAAACGGAGCAGCTCTCCATCCTATCTGCCTTTTATATAGGTCTCTGTTTAAGACTTAATTTAAGAAAAATTGAAGAGTTTAAGAAGCGTTCAATGGCAGGGTCACCAGCTGGTATGGAGACTTGGTTGGAGTCATTCGGATTTGCTGCAGGGGCTAGGGTGTTTGGCACACGTGTGGCTGTCATTCTCTCTGCATCCCCCTGCTCCCTTTAATTTGTCTGTTGTATGTTCTACGCTCCCTTTCTTTTCAGTTCCAGCTCTGCTCTGTCCTATAGCTTTATTAAAGCAGGAACGTGTGGGGCTGAGGTCAGGAGTCTAAGTACCTGCCTTAGGCACTATTCCTTATACAACAAAAATATTAAATATATTTTCCTCCTCAGTAAAAGGATTTAAAAAAAGAAAAAAAAAGTGTGCAGCTGCTACGCACAGTTTTTTAAAGCACTTAAAAAGCTACACACTTTAGATACTAAAGAAAACTTCAGCAAAACCTCTCTTCTATCTTGTTAACCACTGAAGAAAGAGGTAATCAATCTCTCACTCATATAGATTTTGAGGGGTTCTTACCAGAAACCAGGAGGTGTGCTAACAATTACATGGATGAGCTCATTTAATCCAATAACAACTTTATGGGGTTGGTACTATTATTATCCCCATTTTTCAGGTGAAAAAGCTGAGGCTCAGAGACACCAAGGCACTTGCCCAAGGTCACACAGCAGTCAGAGCCAGGGAACTCCGATATGAACCCAGGAATTATGACCAAAATGCACCCTGCCCGCAACAGAAGGCCACTTCCCTGGTATGTGGTGGCCAAGTGGGCATCAGAGAAGGAACACCAATAGGGATTTTGTTCTCATCTCCTCCTCAGTCAGTTCTTTATTTCCTCTTTCAGATTTTATGACAAGCAGGGGAGGGGATTATGGGGCTCAAACATCCAACAGCTTAGAACGACCGATTCTTGAATTTAGAAGGAACTGAGGCTGGTGCTTGAGAAACGGAGTCTCTCAGAGCCCAAGGAGTCCCTGAGAATCTTCCACTGCATGAGATCAGAGGTCACCACTTGCACCCAGTTGGGAAACAGCTGGCTTCACCTTGAGGGCTGGCCAGGCACCAATCGCATGACCCTGTGGCAGCAACTTTCCTTCCTGGAGACTCTGCTTCCTCATCTGGAAGAGAGAATGGAAATAATGCGTAAGTCACAAGGTGACTCTGAGAGTTCTAGAATGTTAGGCGGAGTGCCTGGCATGCAGTGACCACCCCAAAATATCAGTTGTCATTATCACCGTCATCACTCTTGGAGAGTCTGCTTGACCAGATCGCACTGAGGCTAAGACCAGAGACCTAGTCTTAGTACTGGGGTAGTACCTCTTGTAATAGTGTGTAGTGTTTATTTCAAGGATAGAGATGAGTGCAGATCTTTTTGGTTGGTTTTTAGTTGTGAAATCATGCCACTATTACTGATATCAATAACCCCTATTCTCTATTGAGCACTACTAATCAGGTATTGGTTATGATCTAAAGCTTTGCATGATCACCTTGCAAGCTCCGTCTGCATAAGGCACTATTTTACCCCCATTTTACAGATGGTGAAACTTGAGGCAGTCCATCAACAATGATTTTTGGAGTACCTACTAGCTGGTGTCTGCTGCTCCAGGCACTCTGGGTACAGGGGTGACAAGAACAGAGCTTCTGTCTGCAATGAGCTTAGTTCTATTTGATGGATACAGATTAGGAACACATAGTCCAATATGATAATTCCCAGCACTAGTAAATGCTGAAGAAGAAGAAGAGGGTAATGAGACAGAGGGTGGATGGTTGAGGTCAGGGAGAAAGTTGTCTCTGGGGAGGTGAGCTTTGGGTCAAATTGAATGACAGAAAGAGGCAATTGGAGATAAAAGCATTCTAAGCAGAAGGAACTGCATATACAAAGACCCTGGGGCAGGCACAGGATGGACAGAGGTGGATTAAGGGATTTTACATCCCACAACCTGTTCTTGGTATTTGAGCCCATGGCCGGCCCCACAACCAACATCCTGAACCATCCTGTTTTCCTGCCTCCCTGGATGCTCCATCCACTGGCGAGGGCTGCAACTGAACTATGAACTACCTTGCTGGGTATTTGCAGGGAAGAATTCTCTGGAGCTGTCATTTTCCAGGAAGCAAGCATAACAGCCAAGGATGCTCATCTCAAGAGAGAGCTACAAAACCAGGCCTCGGTTCTTGCTTGGCCAAAGACTGAAACTCCAATGAGAGATCATGGTCATGTCCACTCTAAAGTGAGGTTGCCCCAACCCTGGGTGGCTGCTAAATACCACGTTTGGCCTCACCAAGAATTCCAAGCATGAGCTGTGCATCTCTTACGTTCAAGATGTGGGGAGAAGGCACTCTATAAGCCAGGGCTTCCTAAATTTCATAGTGCACCTGAACATCCTGGGGATTGTGTGAAAATTCGGATCTGATTCCATAGGTCTGGGTCTCAGGTTCTGCATTTCTAAGAACCTCCTGGGTGAGCCCAGGTTGCTGCTCCCTGGAACATATGTTGAATAGCAAGAATATGTGACACGGATATTCCAGAAAAAAGAAAGAACATGACAAAGCCACTGCTTACAGAGTATTTACTACTCATCAAGTGTCATTTTCATTTTGCCCTTGCCACCCCACTACGGGTCAGGCATCGTCATTATCCCTGTTTTACAGATGAGAACACTGAGGCATTGACAGGTTATGTGTCTTGCCCACTCCCTCTTTTACTCTCCTGCCTCTTCCACCTGGAAAATGGGAGTTTGGAAGTGGGTCAGAAGCTGCTTTCCAAAGCTGGATGTCACAATCGGAGGAACAGACTGTCTCATCTTAAGCAGATGCTCACAGGGAACTTTCAGGCTCACCTGCCTGAAAGGTGGGAATGCTTCCGGGCATTAGTCACCAAGACGAAACTTCTAATCCTATGGGGAAGCACTCAGTGCTGTCTTTGGAGGGATTTAGAGAGCCAAAGAGGTTGTCTGTGTCTCTTCGGGAATCCTAAAGTTCTCAGCTAACCCATTCTCCAAATACATCAAAACCCCACGGTCTGCGTGACCAGGGTGCATTTTGGTCATAATTCCTGGGTTCATATCGGAGTTCCCTGGCTCTGACTGCTGTGTGACCTTGGGCAAGTGCCTTGGTGTCTCTGAGCCTCAGCTTTTTCACCTGAAGAAATTTTGGAGCAACGTGGCCTGTCCAGGTTTGTGTTGCATTCTATTGATCCTGCCATGGTTAGCCCAGCGGTGGTTTGGACCATCAGGGTGCCCACCAGCTAGTGAAAAGAGCTGGGTAATGAAATAAGTTAACTCCGGTAAAGGAAAGGGGGATAAGTACAGGGTCTCCCCAGAGCGAGGAGACACCTAGACCTAGAGGGGCTCATGGACAAGCAGTGTCCTCCCAGCTCAGGGCTGGAGGATGTCTACCCTCCCACTTACCCACCCAGCCCCTCTCCATCTGCTGCAGCCTGGTCTAGGTTCAGCACTCGTAGCCAAATCTTTCCCACTTTCTCAAGGCAGCAAACGATAATAAAACATCGGCAGAGGTTGCCCCTCTGCCTCCCCAGCGAAAGGGCACAGTTTACAACCCAGAAAGACACAGTTTGCCAGGAAACTCAGAAGCCAGAAGGATTCCCCTCTCCTCCCCCTTCGTGGTCCAGCCGCCACTGCCTCCCCCACCTCGGGCCCCTCCCCATCCTTCCCCCCACCCCCCCCCTACCCGCCCCCCCAGGAGAGCAGAGGAACTTGGCAAGCCATCTCGTCGCCAATCAATCTGTGGTGTAACAATTAGCACTTAGGCACCACTCTTGCTAAACACACGCTTAGAAAACACTTAAAAAAAAAAAAAAAAAAAAAGGAAGAAGAGTCATCAGGGGTAGAAGCCGGCGCAGCACGGTTGGGGGGATGTCAGGGAGCGGAGCCAGGAGGAGGCCTGGGGAGGGAACGGATCAATGCGCTGCAGAATGGAAGGCATCTAATACCCTATTATTGACGAGGCCAAAGCACTTTGAAGCGTGTTTCCACCGTGAGCAATTAGTCTGCGAGACCGCAGGAGTTAAGCTAACACTCCCAGGCCCCCATCTCCCCTTCCTCCCCGCGAGCAGTTGGATGACACTTTCATTTGGTCGCGAGCCCCCACAGCAGTGGCGCCAGCCTGCAGCCATAATGGGGCCCATCCGAGGCCAGCCAAATGCTCCAGCCTCCCAGAAGGCCCCCGCCGCCCCCCACCTGCCCCGGCCCCCCACCCCACCCCCCAGCCGCCCGCGCCCCGCGCTCCCGGTAACAGAATCCAGTCGACACGGAGTCTGTCTGCGCGCCTGCGAGCTGCCCAAATTGATTGTAATGGTTTTATCGCGCGCAGAGAGACCTGGCTGTTTTCTCGCCTCTGCTGTCAGCTCGCATCAACGCCGGGGCGGGAGGAAGCGGGTCCTCCTCCGGAGCAGTGGATCGGGTGAAAGGCAACTTTTGTTTGTCAGCGAGAAGCTCACAGCCTCCCCCGCCGCCTGTCTCCAGCCCTGTTCAAGGCTGTTGTTTCTCTCCTGGCCTCGCAGCTTGTTGTGCCCACGAGGGACTCCGCGAACCGCCAACAAACAGGGGAAGGGGTTGCGGGGGAGGGGGTGGCTCCTTCCTGGAGCCAGTTCTGGGCTCCTCTCTAAGCGCTGGAGTGTTTGGGGAAGAGGGTTCCAGTAGGGGTTGCAGAGAGAGGGAGGAGTTCATGAAGACATTACTGGTCCATACTAATCACAATGAAGAGGGTGGGGATGGCTAGCTAGCATCTTTGAGGGCTCAGCAGGAGTCGGCCCCTGCAATTGTGTACGTTATTGGGGAGGACGTTTCCTTAAATTCTCACAGCAGCCCCGCGAGGTAGGCATTAATTCCCCCATTTTACAGATAGGGAAACTGAGGCATAGAGCGGTGGTGAGACTTGGACAGGGTGAGTGAGGGAAACCGGACTCTGGTCCAGCTAATGCTTCATCTGGTTCGTTCTCTGTACTTAAGTCCAGCCTCTGCAGCCTCCCGTGTGGCCCAGCTGAGGACTACCAGGTCACAGGGGCTCTATCCCTGGGAGAAGCTGACACCCCAGGGCAGTCTCTGCACGTGGCTCAGCGTCCCCGTAGCACTTGCCGTAGCCAAGTGCTACACACAGGGTGGATTAAACAACACAGGTTTACTCTCTGGCAGTTCTGGAAGGTAGAAGTCCCAAAGCAAGGTGTCAGCAGGGCCATGCTCTCTCTGGAGGCTCTAGGGGGAGAATGTGCCCCATGCCTTTCCCTTAGTGTTTGGGGTTGCCAACAATCCTTGGCGTTCTTGGCTCCGCTCTCTGCCTCTGTTCTCACACGACGTTTTCCCTGTGCGTCTTCCCCTTGTCTTCCCTTTGTGCGAGTCTGTTTCTTTGTTTTTTCTCCTCTTCTTAAAAGCACACCATTCATATTGGACTAGGGTCCACCCTGATGACCTCCTCTTAGGTGGATGACATCTGCAAACACCTTATTTCCAAACAAGCCCATATTCACAGGTCTAGGGCTTAGGGCTAACTTTTGGGGGGGGGGCACACAATTCAACCCATAAAATCATGGAAGAAGTAAGTCCATCATGGAAGGGATGCATGCATTGGCACTAGATAAGGAGTTAAGCAGATCTGAAGTGTCCCGCATCACATCCCACGGGCCTATCCATGAACAAGGGACAGTGCTCAGTGAGCTGAGACCCAAGTTGACAGCATCCTGCTCAAGCAAGAGCCACACCCTCTGTGAAGCTGCAGGGACTACTCGGGCCAGGATCACCAGTAGCCCGAAAGTCAAGGGAAGAGTGAATGTCCCTGAAGGCAACCTTCAACCAATGGGAGGGTCTAATGGGGGCGGAGGTTAAATGCCTTCCCTTCATCCTCTGAAGGGACACCTCTGAGATGCATTCCATATACTTCTCAGAGGTTCCAGTGGAATTGAAATCCCATTGCCTACAGCAGCTACCTCAACGATATGCTTGTGACTTCTTCTTCTTCTTCCCTGGCTTACTCTTTCCACTCCCTTGGACCTGAGTCCTGGGATCACCTTGACCTCCCCCACCCCGACTTGGCTCCCATCCCGCCCCCATCCCCAATAAAACTACGTGTTTCCAAGTCCTTGTCTCAGGCTCACCTTCTGGTGGATTCCCAGCTAAGAGAGACCTGGGCCCTGGAGCGAACTTGGATCATTTTTTCCCAATCTAGGGCCTGGCCCTACCCCCTTATGCAATAACGATAATAATTTTCCACATGCATCATCTGTTTTAATCCTACCGTAATGGGTTGAATTGTGCCCCCCCAAAAGACATATCCACAGTTTGGCTTCTGAAATCTCTAAATATGGTCTGATTTGGAAAAAGGGTCTTTGCAGGTAGAACTAAGCTATGGATCTGAGATGAGAGCATAGTGTTTTATCAGCATAGTGAATGACAGGTGTCATTCACTGAGACAAAATAAGAGACACAGAGGGAAGAGGCACACACAGGGGAGACGATGATGTGAAGGTGGAGACAGAGAAGAAGCGAAGTGTATATAAACCAAGGAACACCAAGGATTGTTGGTGCTCACCCAACCGTAGGAGAGAGGCACGGATCTCCCTCACAGCCCCCGGAAGGAACCAATCCTCGATCGCAGATGTCTGGCCTCCAGAACTGTGACTGGGATCAGTTTCTGTTGTTTGAAGCCACCCCATTTGTGGTGGTTTGTGACAATAGCCCTAGGAAACAAATTCTATGTTAGTTATTGCCATATTAATATTCCACATGCAAAACAGAGGTTCAGAGAATTTAATTCACATGGCTGGTGGAGAGTAAAATCTGCATTTAAATCCAGCTCTGTGTAGCTCAAAATCTTTCCCTTAAATATTCTTCTAGACCTTCTTCCTCAGAGAAGTTACTGCATTTCCCCTGTGTTTTGGGGAGACTCCTGAGGCCCAAGAAGTTCCATTTTAGGGCCCAGGTGACACAGGGCTTGGAGAGGGAAGATCATGAATTAATTTGGCAAATGAGGCCTCGCCCTGGGCACTCTGAGCAGTAACTGGGAAAGACAGTGGTGTAGGGGGTAGAGGGTGAGGGGTGATGCTGAGGGCCTGCAGTTTCAAAGGTAGGGGCCAGGAACTTTTGAGAATTTAAGTTAATGTAGCCTCATAAAGCTCTGGAGGCCAAAAGAACTGGGAGGCTTAGAATGATTTTTGGCAGCCAATATGGCGGGCTTTTCCTGTACAGAGGTCTTCAGCAAGTCAGATTTCAGAGGGAAAGTTCACCGAGGGAGTGGGGGGGAGGGCTGGACAGTGAGGTAAGCTTCCATGTGACCAGAGGTCCGGAAGGAAGCAGGCACAGGTTGGGATTAGGACTTGGAAACAAAGTGTAATTTCAGCTTCTCATGGATAGTCACTTGGCCCTGTGGAACAGTGACTGTGCAGTCATGTGGCCCACGGCCAAGCCAGCTGGACTCCAGGGGCAGAGACTATCCACTGCATCTCCATAATGGGCTGCACAAGAATAAAGGGGATTGAGTAGTTAAAGGAAAAAGTTTAGATTAGCTGAAAGGAAAGTCTTTCTCAACATCGGTGTGAGTCAATGGAAAATCCAGCTTCTAAGTGGAGAGGTGGGAGCCTAGTCCCCAAATTATAGGCTCCATTAGTGACAGATCCCCTGCAGTGAGAGTCTTTTCAAATAAGAGAAAGAGCATGTTTTGGGGCAGGGGAGGGGAGGGCGGAGACAGTTGTAAAGGGGGGAATTATCAAGAACAGAAGGATGTGTGTCAAACTCTACCTTCCAAGGAAGATGAAGGAAGGTGGTGAGAAGGTGAACAAACTGGTTGCAAAGAAGAAACACATCTGATTCACTGAAACCCTTGCTGTCAAACAGACCCCACGCATTGTTCTCCCTCCTTCCACTGCCCATGGCAGACATCACTAATCTATCATGCTACTCTTTCCATTGGCATCATGTGAAGGTCTTGTTTCTGAAGACATTGGACGAGGCAGGCACGGGGAGAGATGGTATGAGAGATGAAATCTCCTGACTCTCCAGCCCTTAGGTGATGAGGGTTTGCTTTAGAGAAGGGCAGGGAAGTGTGGAAGCATAAGAAGCCGTAGACACACTTGTACCCCAATGCTTCTAAGGCGAGGATACGGAGCAAGGCTCCTGGAGAACGGGACCAATGGTTCATTTCCATTCTGGTCCAGCAATCATTCTAGCTATTTCCTCTGCATCTCGGATTCATACCAAGAGGAGGGGAGAGAGAGAGGGGGAATCCAGTTGGGATAATTTGTTGCCAACCAATATGGTGTGACTTTATAGGACAGATTGTCCTGAAGACAACTGATAGATGGCTGACTCCTATTATGAACAGCCTTTTCTGAATGGCTTTTAGCTCAAATGGCAATTCTTAAATTCAGTGGTTAGCAAGCTTTCTGCAAAGGGCAAGATAGTAAATATTTTAGGCTTTGTGGGCTGGCTGTGCAGTGTCTGTCACGCTGATCTGATCCTGTCATTGGAAGGCAAAAGCCTTCATAGATACCACATCAACAAATGAGCAAATGTTGTGTTTCGATAAAGCTTTATTTACAAAACCAAGTGCCTATAACTAATAGTTTCCAACCCTGTTTTAACAGATCAACTGTGGCCAGGTAGCAGGATCAGAGATCACAATAATGAGAGCTTTATGCAGAAGAAACCGTCCTTCTCAGAAGAAAACTGTACTCTTCATGAGTTGAGCGTCTTATGAACTCTATGGGGTTGAGCTGAAGTCAGTAGCTGCTGTTCTGTTTCTCATGCACAGGTTCTAAGAGATCTGGTGGTTTCCAGGGAAACAAATTACATTTCTCTTTGACTTTTTTTTTTCTGGAGCCTTCCTCCTGTGGCCATGTCCTTTTTGTATATAATAGGAATGGCAAAGGTGTGGTGTGCCTACTGTGATTCCCCCATTGCCTCACCCGTGGCAGACATCACTAATCGATCACAAGACTCTTTTTCCTCGAGTCCATGCACGCCCCAGCACCCTTCTTAACCTAAAGCAGACAACCAATGCCTCGGAGGTGGCCCTCAAAGTGAAACATGTTTGCTATGATACGAAGAAAGAGAGAGTAGAAACAGAAAGTGTTTTGAGACTGGACAAGTCCAAAATGGCTTTCAAACTAGGAGTGCCAGGTCCAACACATCTCCGGGCTGACATCCCGCTTCAACAGACTTCTAGTAGACAGACCTGGGGCAGAGTAAAAAATCTCCTTATGGAGTTGTTCAGTATTTTCCCCGTTTTGGCAGATGTTCTCACTCTGGTCATTCTTGAGGGGTCCCCGAAGCTGGGATCCAGCTGCTTCCTGGGGGGAGCCTTTGGTTGGAGTCTGGCACATCTTTCCAGCTGAAGCTGGGGGGAACATTTCAGCGCAGACATTGGTGACCCTTCCCAATGCTCCAGAGTTTGAAGCCAGACCCAGCAATATATTCAGTGCCCCCATGCATCAGGCCCATAGCCCGGGTGGGCAGCCCCCGCTGACTTCTTCCTGCTGCTGGAATGCCTTCTATTCTGGGCCCACCGAGTAGAAAAGGGCACCTGGAGGAACACGGCTCTTAATGCTTCCCCTCCGGTCACCACCTTCCAGCTCACATTGCTGAGAGGAGGAGAAATCGGCTTTTAACACCATCCAGTGACCCTCTGTAAGCACCTTCTCCTGCATTTGATCTAACAAGGTGGGGACAGGTCAGTTCTGGCCTTGGCAGAGTGAAAGCCTTGTCAACAGGCGGTTTGAGCCGCTTGGGAATGGGGGTAATCGGAGGCCTGGCTGGCCGGGGCAGCCAGAGAGCTCACCTGGAAAATATTTCACGAGAAGCTGTCACGGGCATTCTGAGTGCCGACAAGATGTGTCGGGGAAATCCACCAAGTGCTTTTAGGAAGCAGTCATTTTCTCTTGCAGAATCTTGCTGGCTTTCTAGTTAGGGGCCCAGAGGGAGCTGGCTGGCATTGAAGAACGAGCCAGAAGAACTGGAGCGGCAACTGGGGGGCAACAGCATCTCTGGGACTGGAACAAGGTCTTATCCGATTTGCTCTCATTTCTCTCCTCCCTGATTTTGCTGAAGCACGGAGCAAATGGTTTGGCATCGTGTCCCCCATTTGCAAAGATGGGGCAGCAGTCAAGAGCCTGGGTTTAGATGGGTGCTTCTTGGGATTGAGTCCCAAACCCACTACTTACTAGCTGGGTGACGTCTGGCAGGTTACTCAACCTCTCTGTGTCTTAGCTTCTTCATCTAGTAAAATGGCAAGAATACTAGTGCATCACTAATCAGGTTGTTATGAGGGATAAAAGAGTTAGTCCCAGGAAAGGGCTCAGAACACAAGATGAACACTGTGGGATTCATTTGGTTTCTCTTTTGGGGGGGGGGGGGGGGGGAAGTCAAGCTTATGGAAGTGTAATCTACATCCAGTGAAATACACCCTTTCACTGATGAGTTTGTTGAGTTCCAACAGATATTTATGATGGTGTGACCACCACAGTCAAGATACAGAACACTTCCATCACCCCCACAAAGTTCCTTTATGCTTCCTCCCCTACCTGGGGTCCCAAGCCCCCCTGGTAACCCCTGATCTGATTTCTGTCCCTAGAGTTTCGCCTTTTCCAGAAGGTCATATAAGGGAAATCATTCTGTATGTAGCCCCATGTGCTCAGTGTCTCTCACTTTGCATAAGGTTTTTGAGGTTCGCCCATGTTGTTATGGGTACCAGCACTGTGTTCCTTTCACGGCTGAGCAATATTCCAGCACAGGGCTGTTCCACACTTTGTTTATCCCTCCATCATTGGATGGACATTTGGGCTGTTTCCAGTTTGGGGTGATTATGAATGAGGCTGCTGTGACCATCCACATGCGAGTCTTTGTGTGGACATCTGTTTTATGTTTCTTGAGTTAATGCCTAAGAGCTGCATTGCGAGCACACTTGATCAAAGGACATTTAACTGCCTTTGGAACTGCCTGACCAGTTCCCAAAGTGGCTGTGACATTTTGCATTGTGATCAGCAGCGTCTGAAGGTCCTGTTGCTCCTGACACAGCTTCGTATTTGCCAACAACTTTTTTTTTTTTTCCTTTTTAATTCTGCCTTTCTAGCAAGTGTGTAGTGGCATTTCATGGCGTTTCGAACTTGAATTTCCCAATGACCGGTAACGATGAGCATCCTTTCCTGGGCTTCTTTGGCAAACCGATCTCTTCTCTGGTGAGCTTTGGGTTTTTTAGGAGCGAGGATAGCCAACGACCTCTTTGTTCTCCATCGTCATGTATGTTTGTTTGGAATCGTTCTGTTTTGAGGGACTGATGAACCGACGTGATGAGAGGGTCTAGGTTGGTAGTGGCTTTAGCTGCTTCAACCGCTTCCTATCATTGGGTCCTGCGTCCCGCAGTCAGCTTCATCACTGGGCTCTGCTAGGCAGCCCCAGCAGCTCCAGGGGCTCTTCTCTTTGAGGAAAGACGGTGTCAACGCCCCAGGAAACTCAAGCCCCACTACTTCCCTCCTAGCTTCCCGCTGTGGCCAGGGGTGGGCATGGAGACTGACTGGCTAATACCTAGGTTACGTGCCTGCCCTTAGGGCTAGCGGAGGGGGCCGATGCTGGCTTCATGGACTAAGGGGGAGGGACAACTGGATCCAACAGCACCATTAGTCCTGGGCCGGTGGGTCCGAGTCTTATGCTTCAGAAAGTTCTCTGCTGCTCTTGGTTTGTGCCCCTTCCCCCAGGAGGAAATGTCCATGAAGCCAAGCGGGAGGCTTTGCTCTGGGTATCTGGACTCCTAAATTCCATGATGTCATGGCTCCATGTCTTCCTCCAGGGTCTGCATAGACCTCCTTCTGTGCTCCTGGGGTAGGCCTGAGGAGTGGTTGGTATGGGGTGGTGGGGTCTTGGTGGAATTTGGATGTATCATCTCGGAGGTCCACGTATGTGAATTTTGAGGCCTGGGGGTGTGGGAGGTTGAGGGGGAAGGCCAGGTACAGGTGTCCTAGACCACTGGAGAGTCTAAAGAAGTTTGGCAAGGCCATGGGAAAGTCCTCCAGCCAAATCTGACCTGTCACTGGAGTCCTGTGCCTCCCGGGAGTGGACCTGCCAGAGTGTGTCTGCCATTTGTGGGCACTGGTTGGGGGCAGCCCGTGGGATGTGGGGCCTCCGAGCAAGGGCAGAGTTGGATGTCAGCACACAGCGCTGGGACCCTCGGTCAATATCACTTGTAGTTAGAAGTCTTCAAGATTCATGTTCATGGCTTCTGAGCCCTGAGACCCCAGGCGTTAGGGGTGGGCCTGCCCTGATCCCCAGAGAAAGGGCAGATCCTGGAAAAGTGGAGAGTAGATACTGGGGAGACCTTCAGAGACCACCAGGAACCTAGGACATTGACACACCCTTGCCCTTGGCGGTGTTGGCCTGAGTTCCCCTCAGCCAGGCACATCAGAACTACCAATCACCAGGCCCCCTGTGGCTCAGTCGGTTGAGCATGGACTCTTGGTTTTGGCTCAGGTCATGATCTCAGGGTCGTGAGATCAAGCCCCACGTGGGGCTCCACTGGGCATGGAACCTGCTTGAGATTCTTTCTCTCCCTCTCCCTCTGCCCCTTCCCACCTCTCTCTCTCTCTCGCTTGCTCTCTCTCAAATAAATCAGTAAAATCTTAAATTAAAAAAAAAAGAATTACCAATCACCTTGACCAATGAAATGAAGGTCATGGGCCCCCGTCTCTTGTCTTCTCTCTGGCGGAGGTTTGAGTAAGCTCTTTCCCTCCCTAGCCTATGACCCACTAGGGAATCTTGTTAAAATGCAGGTTCTGAATGCGCAGGTCTGAGATGGGGCGGGGGGTGGGGGGGGCGGGCGGGAGGGACACAGTGCTCCTGTCTGAGCTCCCTGAGCATGCGCACGCTGTAGGTGCCCGGGCCACACCTGGAGCAGGCCGGGAATGAAATTGGTGCCGGCTAGAAAGTAGCAACGATGACCACCGTTTTTTCCCCCAGAAGAGGGCTGTGTAGGTCTTTCGCTCAGTCTCCCCCAGACATTCCCCAATGGGGTCACTTGTGCAGAGCGGTTGCCAACTCAGGAACAATGAAGTGACACAAGGCGGTGGTGCAAAAGGAGGCTGATGGCGGACACGTGCTTCCCTGGGCAGGTGTGGGGAGAGCGGGACCAGCTGAAGGGGAAACCTCTAATTGGCGAGGGAAGTCACTCGGCTTAAACAGGATGCAGGCAGAAGGCCCCATCCAGGCTCCACTGTGGCCTTGGGGTTGTGGCCACAAGGAGCGAAGTAAAGTGGTGTCAGGAGGTCAAGCCTTTCCTTAGGGCTGAGCAGCTGCCGCTGGACTTTCCATTGCAAGAGGGCGTCCCCCACGCGCGGGGATTTTTCTTGAAATTCGCATGCGCGCTGAATCCTGTTTAAACAGCACCTGCCACTGGGCCGGTAATCTATCAGGTTTTTAAAATTCTCTATTCGTTTCTCAGGGCTGCTGGAACAGATTGCCAGAACTTGGTGGCTTCACACAGCGTTCTGCAGGTCAGAAATATGCAATCAAGAAGAGCCTTAGGTCAAGGTGTTGGCAGGGCCTCCTCTGGAGGCTCTGGGGAGAATCCATTCCTTGCCTCTTGCAGCTTCCGGTAGCTGATGGGCTTGCGTCAGCCTCCCTCCCAGACTTCAGGGCCAGCATTTTCGAAGCTCTCTGCTCCATCTTCACGTCGTTTTCTCCTCTGTGTGCGTAAGATCTCCCTTTCTGCCCCCCTCTTATAATGGATGTGTTTAGAACCCACCTAGATAATCCAGGGATAATCTCCCCATCTCAAGATTCTTAACTTAATCACCTATGTAAAGACTCCTTTTTCCATCTAAGGTAACATTACAGGTGCCAGGGATTAAGATGTGGCTATCTCTGGAGGGGGGCATTCCACAGCCTGCCACATTATCTGTCTCTCCCCTTTAGGATATAAACGCTGTGAAGGCAGGGATTTTGTCCCTCTTGTTCACAGTTCTGGCCTCTGTGCCTGTACCCATTCCTAGCATACAGTAGAGGCTTGGTAATCGTGTGTCAAATGATTGGATCCGTGAATGAATTTGTAAGCTAAAGGGATAGGGGCTTGCTATTTAAAGGAAGCCTGCACAGAATTCTTTGTGAAGGGTTGTTTGATAATCTGGATAATTGCCTTCAACTCAGGCTCTGAAAAAGTAAGCTTTCCAGCATCCCAGTTTCTGAGTGGCATGCTCCCTCCCTCTGCGGCTTGGGATGTTCTTACCAAAAGCAGCGAAGAATTGGCGATGAGCCTTCTTTGTTTGTTTGTTTCAATTGAGTAAAAATAAAGGCCCTTAGCTAATGTCACGGTCCCTGTACTTTTTTGGACCTAAATTTCATTGAAAGTGTCCAAGCGCAGCCAGATATGCTAAAATATGGCCCTGAGCCCTGGTGGTGGTGGTGTTTGGAGCACAGACCACCTCAGTTCAAATCTCAGCTCTGCCACTTGTCATTTCTATGACCTTAGCGAGTTCCTTTTCCTCTTGAGCCTCAGTTTCATCATCTGTAAAATGGGACTGATCAGCCTATTTACCTCATTAGGTTGGGGTGAGGATTTCCTCACTTGGCAGATATTTATTGAGGACCTAGTGTGTGCCAGGCATTGGGTGCACAGTGTGAACAGGACAAAGAGAGGCCCTGCTTGCCGCGAGCATACGAGTTCTCTAGGAGATTGGGAGTGTGAGGGCTCTGCTGGACTGGGCCACGCAGCCACCGCTCAGTAGATGTTTGTGGTTATTATTATAAATAAAGTTAGTCATCACCATTTCTCTCCTCATTATTGGGCACCAAGTCTGCAACCATGATCATTTTTTCTACCTGCGACTTTAAGAAGGGTCATCACATGTTGGAACCCAGGGACCGACCTGGGGTTCAGAACGAAAGAAGTCTTGTCCTCATGGGTTGGTAGAGATGGGAGAAATTGCTTTGGCATTTGATTAGAGAGGAGGAAAAGAATACGACCAGGGTGGTACCTGACAAGGGAAGTGTATGAAGTAGATTTAGGTATCAAGAGCCTGAGCCAACCTGGGTGGGTAATAATCTAGAAAGACTTTCCTTGCATGTGGTCTGACCTCTGGATTTTGTCCCTGTAGGAGGGAAGCAGGCTGTGCACACCGGAGCAGGGACAGTGTGTGGCTTCAGCAGCAGGGAACTCTGTTACAGTTGAGGACTTTTGGATAAGGAAATGAGAAGAACCTTCGGAACAGGTTTGGCACAAAATATCCTTGTCTCTATTTCTCTGGATGGTGACAGCAGAACCATCGGTGCATAGCACTTACTTTTACTGTTACTTCTTTTATTTTATTTCTCCTCTCACCTCACTAGATCAGGAGGGGGAAGGACTGACTGTTCCTATCTTGCTCAGTAAGCACTTACATTAGGAGTACATTAATTAAGAGAAAACTCAACTCTTACATAACTTCAATAAACAATGGTTTATTTTCCTTACATAACAAGAAGTCCAGAAGGACATGGTTTTGGAATTAGTTTAGCAGCTCAGGTATCCCTCTGTGACATTCTTAGGGTCATCTGTGCTTAATGCCTCATGGTCACAAGATAGCTGCTGTGCCTCCAGGCATTACATCTGCTTCCCAGGCTAAAAGGGGAGTAAAGGGACAAAAAGGTCTTAACTAGCCACACCCATCCCTATTTTCATCAGGAAAGGAACTCTTTTTGGCAGATACCTGTTTAAATCCCATTGGCCAGAATGGAGCCCTGTGGCCAGCAGGGAAGACTGAGGAATAAATTATTATCTTTTTTGTTACTACAAAATTATAACTGTACATAAAGTCCAATGGAATGGGGGGTTGGGAATAAGTCTTGAGAATGAATGAAGAAAAGGAAGGAATTGGGGGGTGCCTGGGTGACTCAGTCAGTTAAGTGTCTGATTCTTGATTTCAGCTCAGGCCATGATCTCACGGTCGTGAGATTGAGCCCCAAGTTGGGCTCTGCACTGGGTGTGGAGCCTGCTTGAGATTCTCTCTCCCTCTCCCTCTGCTCCTCCACCCCACCCCCAAATCCCTGCTTGCTCTCTCTCTCTTAAAAAAAAAAAAAAAAAAAAGGAAGGAATTGGAAATTGTCTTAAGGATGAATGAATGAGCCATTTGGTGACTGAATAAGCCCATAGTCCATGTGATCATTGCAGCAGTTTGCCAGGATCACATGTCTTCCTGATGCCCACAAAAACTAATGTGGATCCTGGAGCAATTAAGATCATCGGACATTAGTACCCAAGGATATGAGCATTGGATGACGTTTGATTTTAATACGTGCATTTCCTCATTCATATTAAATGAGCTCCTCTTCAGGGTGGGTCCTTCTTTAACTTGGACAAGAAAGTCTTACTTTGGTGCATCCAGGTCTCTTGGAGATGCCATGGGGGATGTCTGCAAAGGAACAAGGGAGATATGGGGCTATCGGGTGTCTCTGAAGTAAAAGAGGGCAGTGCTCGGGGTCCCTGTCTTGCTTTCAGTCTTAATTAGTTCTCTTTTGTCCTTGCCCCGGCTTGCAGAGTTAGCCACTGTTTTGCCCTTGAGCCTTGAGTCCTTGCAAAGGCAAGATGGAAGTTCAACTGGATTGAATTGGGGCATCTCTGCCCACCAGCTCCTTCTCCCAGGCCCTTGGGGATGGATGTTTAGCCAAGACCTTGTCCGACGGGGGCATCTTGGTCCAACAGCCTTTTGTCGGAGGCCCTTGGGGATGAAAGCCTGGCCACTTGTCCAGAAGTGGAAACAAGTGTGACCTTGGCCAAGTTACTTGACTTCTCTGAGCGTCAGTTTTCTCCTCTGCATTGCTTGCTCTGAAATTCAAATGAGACCATGCATCTGGAGCATCTGCAACAGTGCCTGGCACCAAATGAGCCCGAATAAAAACAGGGCTCCTCTTCCCCCTTCATTTTAGGATTATTATAATGATAACGCTCTTAGTTGGAAAAATGTGGGTTTGGATATATGATCAGTTTAGCTCGTTCTATAGTTACAGTTTTGTCATGTGTAAAAGGGACAATGGTAGAGCTCCCTGGGGCTGTGGGGAGTTAGAAATACGTGCTGAACGAAGCCTGTTGGTACAGAGAAGATATACAGGTGGGATGACTGAGCAGGAAGATGGGATTCAGGATGAGCCCCGGGCGTCTGGGGCTCCAGCTGGGGAAGGTGCTGGAGAGTCCCCCAGCCTGGGCTGGGCCAGGGGACAGGCATCCGAGGCTGTCCTGTCTCATCCGCTTGCCCTTTTCCTGGTGAGCCCAGGGCTCTGAGATCCGATCTTACAGTTCGAGAATGGAGAGGCTCTGGGCGGAAGGGAGTAGAGTGGGGATCAGCAGGGTAGCACCCATGCCCCCAGGATCCACAGGGGCCCCCAGTTCAAGGAGGCCAAGCCTCCATGGGCTCCAGCCTGAAATTCCTACCCTGCTTTCATCACTCCCTCTGCCTGTTTGACTTCACACTATTTACTCAGTCTTTCCGAATCTGGGATCTTCATCTCTTCCTGGGGAATTTGTAACAGCAAAGAGCTACTGGTTACTTACCTTGTATCTTACAGCGTTCTCTGTTCTCTGCCCTTCCTGTGAACCTAGCTGACTCAGTGCAGCCTCATGAAGCTGATACTTTATTAGCTTCCTTTGACTAGTGAAGAAACTGAGGCACAGAGGGATGAAATGACACCACTGGTGTATCAACTCAGGCAGGAGGACACGAGAGGCCCAAACCTTTGCCACTCGATTCTTCAACAAGCAATTGCACAAATAATTCACCGTCCGCAAATGGGATGCATTCTAAGGAAGAAATGTACAGGAGGACCCAGAATTCCCGGTTGGGGGCAAGGGTAGAAAGGGAGGCAGTTATATGCTGACGACATTTTCCCTCAAGCACCCATACCCCTGCGTTTCTGGTTGCAATGCTCCGTTTCAAACGAGCAAAGATTGAGGCGTGGAGGCAGGCTGGGAGCAGCTCACTCGTGGCATGATTTCTGAGGCGGGGAGGTTTGGAAAGCTGCTGTCTGATAAATGGTCAGAAGGGACCAAGCGTGGCTTCACCGAGTGCCTACCTGGCTGGTGTGAAGAAACTTTCTTAAGCCAAGGTTTCATTCATTTTAGGAACGCAGCTAGAGGAAAGGAAAGGTGTGTCTGTAGCTGGAAGCTGCACAGAGGTGTGATCCCGTTGTGATTGGGCCCTGGGGAGAGGACCGTTCTCCCATCCCCAGACCGCAGGCTCCTTGCATTCCTGCGAGTATTCAAACCCGTCGGCATCCCCAGGGCCCCGGCAGGTGCGTGGCCGGGGGAATGCGCCCTGCAGAGCTCCCACCACCAACGCCCACCGGCCGCTGTCACACCTGCAGAAGGCCACGCTTCCCAAGGGCCACCCCCAGCCACTGAGTGCGTGCTGCAGAGATACTAAGGCAGGCCCATTTCTGGGAGACCCAGGACTGTCCGGGAGCCCACTCTGGCTCAAGAAACCCGTACACCTCGTGGAACCTTCCACAGACAGCTCATGAGTCTAGCTACCCGCCTACCCAGCCTTCCCTCCTCGCCTCCAGCGCAGGGTCAGACTTGATTTCCATCTGACCGACTCTCAGCCTTTCGTGCTCCCTCCTGATTTTTCTCTCACAGGCCTTTCCCCTAAAATAAAAAGAAATTCCTGGTGCGATTGCTCTCTTCTTGGTACCTGCGTCTTGGAGGACCAGAGCTAACACAGCCGATGAAGAGAAAGAATGTCCCAGCTGGAAGCTGCCTTCTCTCTGTTCCTGATGAATTGAGAAGCCAATAGCAGTCTTGAATGACTTCCCCAAAAGTCCACACTCAACAGTCGGAGCAAAAGCAGATGATGAACAGTGACTTTTGTCAGGATGAGGGCTATATATCCAGATCATGAGTAGTTTATCCAAAAGGACTTTTTAAACACTTGAGTCTTTTTTGCGGTGTTTCCTCCGTCAGGCTGGACGGGTTCCGGTTGCTGGTTCCAGGAAGCTGGCTGCAGTCCCTGCTGGCTGAGTGAGGGACTTGGGAAAATCGCTTACCCTGCAGAGCCCCCCTCTCTTCATCTGTAAAATAGGGCTGATGCAAGTTCCCCTGGAAAGGCAGCCGGCAGCGGTCAATGATGGAGTTCATGTGAAGGTTAGCAGGGTACCTGGCCGTAGTAGGTGCTCAGCAAATGTCACAATGACTACTGTTAAAATTGTCACCTTCCTTCAGTCTTTTCTCCAAATGACCCAAAAGGGAAGAGTTCTCCGCTCCATTTAACAGATGAAGACACTGAGGCTTGGGAGGGTAGAGGCTTGCCCACAGGCACCAGGAAACTCTAGAACATTGAGGTGTGGACACCCCGTTCCTACAGACCACGCTACCTCCCCTGCCCTCTACACATGAAAGCTGGCCCAGGAACGTGGAGGCCTTATCGACAAATTTTAGATGCGGCACTTTTCAGTGCGTGGCTTTCAGTTTCTTTCGGGGGAGGCCAAGGATGAATATATGTCTTTCCTGCTAGGGTTCATGGCCGTTGACCTGTGACTCCGTGGCTGAGCCGAGCACCTGGAATAGCGCCTGGCACATCAAAGGAGCTCAGTACAAGTAGACACATGAAGGACTCCTTCGTCAAGGCCAAGCTCAAGTCTTCTCCCTAGGAAGACACCTCCAAGTGTCCCACACCCATGGCACCCATGCCCACTGCACAGACTTTTCCAGGTGGAATGTTCCAGGTGGATGGAAATCTTGCATCTGGTCACCACATTACCCCCAGTGCCTGGCACAGAGTGGGCATCACATGCTGAACGACTCCATGACTGACCACCTTTTGCCTCGGGCCATCGCTGAGGAGCTCCCAGGGGCCGATTTCAAGCTTGCATGTACCCCTCTCCCCCAGCCAGACTGCATGCTCCCCAAGGCTGGCAGGCCCTGTTTTGCTGGTACTCACCCATCCTTCCACCTGGCCAGGGGCACACAGGGGGGTTGGCACATGCCCGGTTCCTCTTGAGACCGGAGGCCTGCACAAGGTGACCCAGTGGCAGTTCTCGGGGGTGTGGGCTTGGAGAGTCCCCTGGAAGTGGGCAGGGGGAGGACTGAGCTTCTAGCAGATGCCCACCCCTGCCCCAGATCTGCCAGCTCCTTTGGATTCCAGCCTCCACTTGACAGGGGCTTTCTAGGAGGCCTCTGGCATCCACCTGGGATTAGCGTCTAAGCGACCAGAAAGCACTTAAAGATATCAAGCACTGTGTAAAGACGTAAATAATCCCCAGTAATTTCACAGAGATTTAACTCTTTCCTAAGGGTGTTGCACTGTCCCTGCCCAGGTTGCTTTGCTCACAAGCTTAGGGATCACGGTGTCAGCAAATGTGAGATCAGGGAGGAACCTGGGAAAGGCTCCTGTCCTGGCGCTGCATTGCAGGGATAGGGGAAACTGAGGTACAGAGAGGGGAGAAGCTTGTCAAAACACGCACCCCTAAGCCAATATTGAAACTAAAGTGAAAACCCAAATGTGCGCCTGGGAAGGCTTCTACTTTGTATTTTAAAGTTTCTGGCTTCAGCTAAGATTCCCGAATCAACGTGGGCAGTCACATAACACTACAGAACATAGGCTCTGGAGTGGGAAAGGCCTATGTCTGTCACTTCCCAGCTGGTGATCTTGGATAAATACTTTACTCCTTTCAGACTCTGTTACCACATCTGTGAAATGGGTTGAGGCATGAATGGAGTCGAACTCACTGAATACATTTCTGCTAGGACTAAGTGAAACAATGTTCATTAAGAGCTGAGGACATATGAAACACCCAGTTAAATAACTAATAAAGAGCTCTTATGATTGTTACCACTCCCTCCGGCCTCTCTCTCACACTGTCACCTCCTGCTGTGTTCTCCATTTAGGGGGTCTCATATCTGTCCTCTGGCTGCTCACGTCCTAAACTCTGGAGTCCTCTTTTGCTTCTCTCGCTCTCTCATGTCTCACACAGTTGAACTGTAAGAAATCCAATCAGCTTTACCTTAAAAATATATCCAGAACCAGGATGCCTGGGTGGCTCAATCGGTTAAGCATCAGCCTTTGGCTCAGGTCATGATCCCACAGGCCCCGCAAGGGGCTCCTTGCTCAGTGGGGAGCCTGCTTCTCCCTCTCCCCCTGCTTATGCTCTCTCTTTCTCTGGCAAATAAATAAATAAGATCTTTAAAAAATATATATGTATGTGGGCGCCTGGGTGGCTCAGTTGGTTAAGCGGCTGCCTTAACCAACTGCCTTAACTGACTCCTGGATCGAGTCCCGCATCGGGCTCCCTGCTCGGCGGGGAGTCTGCTTCTCCCTCTGACCCTCCCCCCTCTCATGTGCTCTCTCTCTCTCAAATAAATAAACAAAATCTTAAAAAAAAAAAAAAAATATATATATATATATATATATATGTATATATATATCCAGAACCAAATCCGGGGTCAAAAAACATAGCCCCTGGTGAAATCTGGCCTGCTGCCTTTTGTTTTGTTTTGTTTTGATTAGTTTGTTTGTTTGTTTGTTTTTGTGGTTTTGTTTTGTGTGTGTGTGTGGACTAAGATTGGTTTTTATATTATTCAATGGTTGGGGAAAAAAGCAGAAGAAGAATAATAGTTCGTGACACATGACAATTATACCAAATTCAAATTTCAGTGTCCATAAAGTTTTATTGGCACACAGTCATGCCCATTTGTCCAATAGCGACTGTGGCTGGTCTTGTGCTGTAGGGGGCAGAGTTGAGCAGTTGTGGCAGAGACCATATGGCCCACAGAGGCTGAAATGTTTGGTATCTGGCCCTTTCCAGAGAACACTGCCAGCCGTCGGGGTAGACTCTTCATGCGTCTCTCTATATTCTTGTTTTCCTCCCTACTGTCTGGTCCCAACACAGCTTTCTGAGGGATCCTTTCAATGTATTCACTCTTCTATTGATAGCCCTTTCGTGTGGCTCAGAGTAAAAAGCCAAGGTCCTCATAATGGCCAATAAGGCCCTGCATAATCCACCTCCTACCATCTCCCTTTACTTTGCTCTAGCCACACTGACTTCTTTGCCACTCTTTGAATGTGACAAAAACACCTCTGCCACAGGGCCTTTGCACTGGTTGTTTCCTGGAAAGCTCTTTTCCCAGATACCCACAGGGCTCATTCCCATACCTCCTTCAAATCTCTGCTTGAATCTCACTGTCTCAACGAGACCTCTTCCAAGGCTCATTTAATTTTGTCCCTCAATCCCTCCTTTTGGCCCTGCCAACCCCTCTTACCATGCTCTATTTTTCTTTTCCTTTCCTACTGCGCTTATTGTTTACTTATGAACTAGCTAATTTACTAATCCATTTTGTTTACTACTTATTGACTGTCTCCTTCCATTAAAACGTGAGGTCCCTGAAGGCTGACATTTTTGTTCAGGTTTGCTCACTCCTGTATCCCAAATCCCAGATAGGCTCACTTCACAGATGCACAGCTGTGTGGTTGCCTAGGGTCTCTGTGCTCGGAAGGTCTCCTGCTCAGAAGGACCCTGCACTTGGCTTGATGCTCTGTGGCCATCATTTTGAAGTTCTTAATCATTTCTGTTTTTTTTTAAAAGATTTTATTTATTTGAGAAAGAGAGACTGAGAGAGCACAAGTGAGAGGGAGGGGCAGGGGAAGAGGGAGAAGCAGGCTCCCCGCGGAGCAGGGAGCCCGATGCGGGGCTCGATCCCAGGACCCCGAGATCATGACCTGAGCTGAAAGCAGACGCTTAACTGACTGAGCCACCCAGGCGCCCCTTGAAGTTCTTAATCATTTTCGAATAATGAGTCTCAGGTTTGCATTTTGCACCGAGCCATGCCAGTTATGCAGGCGATCCTGGCTACGGAAGCATGCCAGGGACACAGTAGACCCTCTGCGAATATTTGTCGAATGAGGGAATGAATGAATGATCCATATCGGGATTTAGCTCCATGAGTTTCTCCTGCTTCTCTGGACCTCGGCAGCCTCCACCCCGTGCCTCCCTCACCCCTGCCTTTTGAAGGAGTGTGTATTGATGTAAGTGGACAAGGAGAGGAGTCGGGCCCGGATCAGGGAGCCAGGGAGAAGATCACCTGCAGCACGGAGAAGACACAATTACTCCAGCAACCGTCCCCCCCGACCGACCGCAGCTCGGAGCCTCCACTTAATGTAATTGAGTGTGAAGGCCGGCTGGAGACACAGGCGCCCCCGCCGCCCCCCTCTCCATAATATAGACACTATTGGTTGCTAATTGGCGCCAGTGGGCTGGTGCTAATTGTCCTAATGCACTCGGCTTGATGGAGGACGAGGCTGCCCAGGCCGAGGGCGGGGGGCTCCTTGGGAAATGGTGGGGGTGGTGGGCGCCCGGCGGCAGCAGCAGACACTGCTACATTGCTCATAAAAGTTGGAAACGAGCTTTAATTTTGCATCAAATATTTAAGCAGGTTTGGGGTGGGTATTGATGGGGAGGTGGACCATTGAGCTTTGCCTGCGGTAACCCACAGGGGCCCTGGGGGAATAGGCCCCCTGCCATCCTTATCAATGGGTTATCCAGACGGCTGTGTCCCCAGCATTGTGTAATTAATTGTGTGAATTTCTAATGACCCTTTCAGCCCCCCAGCACCCTCCCTTCCGCCCTCATTCGGGCTGTTCCCTCTTGTTCTAGGCGTTTCTGAATGGTGTGCTTCAGGGATGTGACTTGGGTCCACTGAGGGAGGCAGCATTGAACAGAGGGAAATGGAGAAGGTGGCGGGGCTGGGGACAGGGCAGAAGCTGGGTTGGCCTTGATCTCACTGTGTGATCTTAGCAAACTCACTCACCTCTCTGGGTCTGTTTCCTAGTGAATATCAGGCAGGTGGGTGTTAATACTGCACATCCTCTCTGATAGAACCCACGATCTTTTAGGGAGTGTAGGAATATGTATACACACAGATCTACACACACACACACACACACACACACACACATCTTAATTTATTTTAAAGATTTTATTTATTTGAGAGAGAGCGAGCGAGAGACAGAGCATAAGCAGGGGGAGCAGCAGAGGGAGAGGGAGAAGCAGGCTTACCACTGAGCAGAAAGCCCAATGTGGGGCTTGATCCCAGACCGTAAGATCATGACCTGAGCCGAAGTATACACATATATGTACATGTATGTATATATATATTTTAAAATTTGCAGCTAAGTCTGTTTTAGTATGTATTAGGGGAAATACATATTATTTTACATGCATAGCATGTATTTAATAATTACCCAAAGATGTGGTGTGCTGGTAGATGTTTAAATAATCCGCTCTCCAGCGGAAGAAAAGCCCTGATCTGGAGCATTTGCCAATGTCCGTGGTGTAAATACCACTCCCAAGGTTGACTTCAAGCTGCCGATATGTCCCTAAACACAGCGTTGGGAAGAAATGTACCGTAGCATACTATTATAAAGTTTTTCCATCACACTGATACAACAGGTGAAAATCACCTCAGACAGAGATAATAATAAAATGTAGCATAATAATGAGGAAAGGATGAGTTCTGAGTATTTATTACCTTTGTCTTTAAAATAATTCAGTTGCAAGCTAATTTACTTTTTCACCATGCCTGCGTGTAACAGCTGGTTCAGAGGATTGCTGAAAATTGAACAGTGGCTCTCCTGAGCCTTGTGTCCCTCTCCAGCACGCTATGGTGTGAGTGTGTGTGCCTGTGTGCACACGTGCTTGCATGTGCGTGCGTGCACACACGCACACCACTTACAAACCACTTAAAAATGATTTCTCAGATGGAATGGCACAGGACAAAACTGAGTCAAAAGAGAATTCCATTTCAAATCAACTTAAGGGGTGCCTGGGTGGTGCAGTCGGTTGAGCGTTGGACTCTTGGTTTCGGCTCGGGTCCTGATCGTGTCGGGCTCTGTACTGCGCATGGAGCCTGCTTGAGATTCTCTCTCTCCCTCTGCCTCACCCCGCTCATGCTCTCTCTGTCTCCCTAATTAAAAAAAAAAAAGTTAAAATCAACTTAAAACAGTATTAAATATTTAAATATTGTGTCTGCGGCACAATTAGCTAGCGATGCTAGTGGGAGCAGGCGACTGGATCAGGACCAGTCTGCACAAGGTGCAAGGAAATCATGGCTGTTTTGCATCCAAGGTGCCTTTCTTCTCTTCCCAGACAAATCGTCCCAATGTGCTTTGCCTTAGTTTTGTCTTATGAGGCTGTTATTGCTGGTTTTCAGTTATAAATGTGGTTTTGTGATTTCAAACTCAAATGCACCCCCCCAGGGGTGGGGGCAGACAGGTACCATAAATGCAGGAGGCAGGTCGGCTGGGGGCCATGGCCAACTGGGAAATCTACACTGCCCCCAAAGGGACTGTCAGCAACCCACCAGCCAACGGGTGTTGCGGGTGGCCAGAATTCTTCATAGAAGGCGGAAAAAGCTGATTTGAACACAGACTTTTTTTTAAAAGATTTTATTTATTTATTTGACAGAGAGAGACACAGCGAGAGAGGGAACACAAGCAGGGGGAGTGGGAGAGGGAGAAGCAGGCTTCCCGCTGACTCAGGGAGCCCGATGCGGGGCTCGATCCCAGGACCCCGGGATCATGACCTGAGCCGAAGGCAGACGCTTAACGACTGAGCCACCCAGGTGCCCCTGAACACAGACTTTCTTAACTGAAAATCATGGTGAGAGCCAGACCCCGCAAGTCCGTGGGCCTCTGAAAATCTTAGAAAACAGAAAAAAAAATGTAAAGATAACAACAAAGCTTCCTCAGCAACCAGAGATAACATTTTGGTGTTTGGATCCAGTTGTCTAGAAAAGTTCTGTCCTAGGTTTTTCTGTTGTTTTTTAACCTTCCACTATGCCTTTCAACTTTCTTCATCAGCCTTATTTTTAGTGATGCCATAACACGGCATCATATGGCTACAGCAGAATGGATCTCGGGGGATTAAAGATGGCCCCAAATCCTTAGATATACCTTCCATCAAGGGCTGAGGTCTGTGGCCCCATGCCCTGAATCGAGGTATGTTGTTCGGTGATTCTGATCAGTAGATGAAGACAGAAGTAATGCTGGGCCTCATTCCTGGCCCAAATCTTTTTTTTTTTTTTTTTATTCTTATGTTAATCCCCATACATTACATCATTAGTTTTAGATGTAGTGTTCCATGATTCATTGTTTGTGCATAACACCCAGTGCTCCATGCAGAACGTGCCCTCCTCAGTACCCACCACCAGGCTAACCCATCCTCCCACCCCCTCCCCTCTAGAACCCTGTTTGTTTTTCAGAGTCCATCGTCTCTCATGGTTCGTCTACCCCTCCGATTTGCCCCGCTTCATTCTTCCCCTCCCGCTACCTTCTTCTTCTTCTTCTTTTTTTTCTTAACATATATTGCATTATTTGTTTCAGAGGTACAGATCTGAGATTCAACAGTCTTGCACAATTCACAGCGCTTACCAGAGCACATACCCTCCCCAGTGTCTATCACCCAACCACCCCATCTCTCCCACCCCACCCCCCACTCCAGCAACCCTCAGTTTGTTGCCTGCAATTAAAAATTCCTCATATCAGTGAGATCATATGATACATGTCTTTCTCTGTTTGACTTATTTCACTCAACATAATACCCTCCAGTTCCATCCACGTCGTTGCAAATGGCAAGATCTCATTCCTTTTGATGGCTGCGTAATATTCCATTGTATATATATATACCACATCTTCTTTATCCATTCATCTGTCGATGGACATCTTGGCTCTTTCCACAGTTTGGCTATTGTGCCACAGTTTTTCTATTCACCAGTTTCCAGTTTAGTCCCTATTATTTCCTCATGGTTAAAGAATAGATGTCACTGTCAGTTTTGTTTTGTTGTTTTTTTTTAAATTTGAGCCTTGCTGTTAGGTATGGAGTAGTATTTCATTGTGATTTCAACTTGAATTTCTCTGATGATGAATGATGTTGAACATCTTCTCATATGCTTGTCATTTTCATATTATCTGAAAAGTGTGTTCAAATCTTTGTTGTTAAAATTTAAAAAAAA